>NW_026935524.1:0-6703 GCF_032062105.1 Saccostrea cuccullata
ACTTTTTTAAAACTTTAACCCCGGTCATAACCTTTGAAAAATATATAGTAGGACTTTTATACTTCACATCTGCATTTTTTGTGGCAAAACCTTTCATTAGATACCAACAACTTTGTCCTGTTGACCTTGACCTTGGAGATTTCCGTACTTGTGAAAAAACTTTTACCTTGACCATAACTTTTGAATGGTAAATGCTTGGGATTTCATACTTCAGATATGTAATCCATGTGCAAAGGCCTTTTCATGACCTTGGAGTTTAACCTACTTTTAAAAACAAACCCTGACCATAACTTTCAAATGGTTAGGGCTAAGGCTTTCATGTTTCAAATATTTAATCCTTGTGACAGGGACTTTCATTGGATATCATGAATGACCTTGACCTTCGCGTAATAATTTATTTAATTTGCATTTAAGAAAAGTTTAATCTTCGCTATGTTGCCATACAGGTCATCAGTGTTTCACAAACACACCTTGTTCCTTATATTGAGAACAAATATGGCTTTCATATGCATTGACATGTGCATTACCTGTGACAATATATTTCCAAGCATGCTATGATTTGTGACCCATTGACCTTGACCTCCAAGATTGACCTTATTTTAAAAAAAATCTACTTCAGTGATATTTTCTAAATGACATATATTAGGGCGTTCATATTTGAGACAATGTGTCATAAAAAATGGCATCTCACTCACAAAGACACCGAAAGTGGGGGACCACAATTCTTTGAATTTGCTTGTTGCAATTTATACGGGGTTCATTCCAATACTTTTTCCACTTGCACCAGTTTGTGCTCTCTGTATAATTTGCTGACATTTATCAGCAAAACAAAAAATATAAATAAAACATAAAACTGTAAATTTTAGTTTGTCATTAGAATTTACATTTTCAAATTCGCTCAGTTCAGGACAAACGCTGACAACGGATGATCAGAAAAGCTCACTTGAGTTTTCAGCTCACGAGCTAAAAAGCGAACCCCAAAATACAGGGGATACATCATTTTTATAACGATTTTTTGTATGTGGAAAACCCGGAGCATGATTTAAAAATCTGATTACATAGATGAATACATTTCTTATCTCTTATTTGCAAAAAATATATGGAGATCACGAACAGTATTCAAGCTGAAACGTTCATTCAAACAAAGCAAATCAGAAACAGAGTAAATACGGACTAAAACATCCCATTCTGGATCAGGTGCCATGGAGAAGTGAACATCCCCTGCGTACCGGTCACACCCGCCGTGTGTTCCTTGTCATGTTTTGGAAATAACGTAAAACACCTTCGGCAACTTAGTGTGCAATTAATGGCCTATCAATTAGTATGCATACAACTTTATTTTTGGTGTACACTTTCAAATTGGCTGCTTCGATAATAAAACTAAGTCGTAAAAAGTATATCATAATTAAAATATTTTGTAGTCAGATAGAAGGAATTTTGAAAATAAAACAGGGGAAGTCAATATTTAATTCAATATTTAATTTAAAACGATACATTTATATCAGTCAATCTCTTCAATGCCTAAGATAACTTCCTGGTTCATGAGATTCTCTCGAGGAAGAAAACCAGTTTTGAACAAAAATAGTAAAATATATGAGGAAGGATACAAAAGATTTATAAAAATTCCTATCATATAAAAGATTATAATATGCAATTCTATCCTATCGTGATCATAAATTGTTTCCATGATCTGACAATCTGAACAAGTTGGAATGGCTGGATACAGAGGTCGTAGTGTATTGGATGATTCCGATTCTTCATCGCCGGAATCGTCGGAAACCTCAGAATCTGACGAAGAGGGTGAGTAAGAAAATAGTTTTGTCGCTTTATATTAAATCTCTGGAATAATTTTGATTCAAAAAATTTAAATGAATGCTAAAATTTAACTTCTCCTTACTAATGAAGAGACCTGCCTAGATCTATAAAAGGCAATATGAGTGCTTCTTTCTTCTTTTTCTATAAGTAAAATGTTTATTTTTCCGTAGAATCAACAGAGGATTCTGACGAGTTAGAAGTGGCCACCTATTTACCCAAACACAGTTCCGGAGGATCAGGTTTTCAAGTGAAATCGGGTTTCCAGATCGGTAATATTACAGTCAATATTGTTGGAGGAGATATTACCAGACAAAAGGTAATGCTACTATAAAAATAATAAATGACTGGATTCTTCAAAATTTTAAAAATGAAAGAGTGATAAAATTAATCTTCCAGGTGATGATGGAAATGTATGTCATAATTCTTATTTAGATTTGCAAGTGGATAGTGACAATTCTCTTTACCATGAGTATATGCCAGAGAATTGATGCAAAAATATCCACATTCTCTTATCGTTTGTAAACGTTAAAAATATTGTTTTTATCTGTGCAAAACACTATTGTTGTTGAATATAGTCTTTTTTCTACTTAGGTTGACGTAATAGTTCACAGTGCAAATCCTAGTCTTGATCTAAGACAAGGAAGAGCATCCAGTTCTCTCCTATCTGCAGCTGGAAAGGGTATTCAGAGAGAGTGCATTCAGAAATACCCGAGAAAGCTATCCCCAGGGGATATAGCTGTCACAACAGGAGGAAATCTTGCCTGTAAGGCTATCTATCATGGAGTTCTGACAAAATATTCATCCAAAAAAGACGAAAAGGTATCAGATTTACAAATTTATTTACTTAAAAGAGGCTTTCAAATTCAGGACTTAAAATATCATGACATATATTTTAGTAGCATTTTACACAACAAAAATAATTATATTAAAAATCTTATTTCATCTTAAAGTTATTGAAACTTCAATTTTTTGGATGGGTTTCATTGACACATCCTTGCACTCTCACAAATTTTACTTTTTATTCGCAATACTTAGAAAAAGTGGCAATATTGTTGTGTATTAAAGAAAAATATTAAAACTGTAACCCAGAAAAATAATTCTTTTCAGAGCAGAAATGCCAGAAAGCAAAACCCCTTCACAAGTATTCCGCGCTAAGTGTTGTGTACAGAGTTTAGCAAATTGATCACACCCGTGAAACGTACACAGTTATTGTAAATAGGGCACGAGCTCTGTTATTGTTGATGTTTACGATTCACCGGGAGCTTTCAATTGTTAAAGTCTGCTCACCACAACTGCACGGACTGTGTTTACGTTTTACTCTGGAACATTTCTACTCTGAATTTTCTGGATCTTAGTTTTAATATTTTTCATTTATAAACAACAAGATTGCCACTTTTCCTAAGTACTATTAAGAATAAAATTAAATGTGAAAGTGCAAGGACTCTGATGTGTCAATCATACCCGTCTAAAAATTTTAATAAAAGTTGAAAAATTTTTAAATGAAATAAGATTTTTAATATATTTTTGTGTGAAATGCTATTAAATATTTATACATATAAGTAATATTATACAGATAATATTAACTTCAAATCTGTGACCTTGCACCTTTAAGGGTTGAGGGTTAAATAAATCAGCCAAAAAGCAATGATAAGTGCTTTCTATACGAGTTTTGAGTTTGAAGACTATTATTCATCTCCATGTTTTATGACATAAATGAATGAAAATCGTTACCTTTTGTCAGATTCAAAGAAGATAAATCTATGTTCACAGGTTTTAGCAGACTTAGTGACAGAGTGTCTGGATCAGGCTGATTCTGACGGTTACAGATCCATAGCCTTCCCACCAATTGGGACCGGGTACCTGTCATACCCCTCACCAAGAGTTGCTGAAATAATGTTGGAATGTATTGAAAATTGTACTTCAAGAACTGTAACATCTGTATCCATTGTTATATACTCACAAGAAAGCAGCACTTTCCAGGTATAAACAATTTACTCTTTCTAATGCTTAGCAAAAATGATACTATATGTAAATTGTTCAATAAAATTCTTACCAAACCATTACTTTCAAAAATTGAATAAAATGGTTGTCTTACACCTATCCCTGTCAGTAGCAAATTATTCTTTGCAAGACTGCATTTGATTTGAAAAAATCGCCATAATCTAAAAGCTCTTTTGTTGCCTTAAGGACAGATGATACAAACAAAAAATGGATTCCTGAATTGGTATATATTTTTTAACCTAATTTCATTGCAAATGATGTAAATAATAATTTTCTAGAATATAAGGAAGTTATAAACCTTTCAAATTCTACCCTTCTGAAACCATCCTTTTTCTATATAAATATTTTTCACTTCAAATTCCATTTTTGTGCAACTTTGAATAAAAAAATTTTAAAACTACGCGGTGAAACCTATTCATTTTATTCATTAAAACAATACCCAAGTTGTTATTTTCAAAATTTTTGACAAAAATTTGTTTGTATCATCTGTCCTTTAATTGTTCTTTCTTATAAGTTGAAGTTTCTTGTCCTTTGAATGTTGATTACACTGACACAAATCTCTAATGTGCTTGGATTTATGAATATCATTATGGTTAACTTTAGAAATTGTGAGTTTCTTTAACTCTTCTTTTTTGAATTCACATGCACTGATTACAAGAAATCCAAATTTAGACATGACGTAGATGTCTGAAAATTTATGTAACAACAATATATTGCATTGCTGTTTTTCCCAAACAAGGAAATGTAAAGTGAAAGATTAAAATAATCTAAAATTAACAATATAAATGTTTATATCATCACCACAGGTTGTGTTCCAAATTTAAACAACTATACAATGCACCTGTCAGTACATTCAAAAAATAACTTTAAAGTCATATATGGCGTATTGTTTGATAAGTTCAGACTGACTAAAATTTAAAAAAAATCTTTTCTATTTTAATTTGTTTTCTTACTTTATATAAAGATAGAACTTTCTTGTAAATTGTACAATTTAAATCTTTTGCGTTTCATAGATATTAGAGATTTAAAACAATAACAGATTTATTTCCGACTCGGAATTAAATATCTGACACAGTTTAAAGTCAATTTAACTATAGATACGTGGGCATATTTACATTCAAAATCTGTGAAAATTTTAATTTGAACGTACCGGGTAAATAATAAATATCATGTAAACCTACATATAATCTCTTTTTATACCCCCCGCTTGAAAAGCGTCCATCCCTCTGTCCGTTACGCTTTGGGGTACCCATCTCTTATCCGCAACTCCTCCTATACCACTGAGTGAAACTTAACGAAACTTTCACAGAATCTTTATTACATATTGCCATTGTGCACCTCCTATTTTACTTTTTGATCTGACACATATTTTGAGTTTTCCCGGCCAGAGCAAAACATGGTCTTTGCCAATATAACCATATGGGAGGCGGGGGTATCATTTAGTGAGCTCATTGCTCACAATACCTCTAGTTGTTTTTTTTTTTTTAGCTCAGATACGCCATATATAGCTTTAAGAGGGACGGATATTCCTTGTTATGTTCCCCAAACGAAGTTGGGGAACATATTGTTTTTACTCTGTTTCTTATTATTATTATTATTATTATTATTATTTTTCTTCTCGGGAAAATTTTGTCCGCGAATGATCTTGTAAAGTACACATCCGATTAAGGGGAAACCTTTTTAGGGTAAGTAGGCATGTTATGTAGATTTGCGGAATCAAGGTCATTTTGCGCGCACGTGCTTGCAAGAGCGCGCACGTGCAAAACTTGAAATGACCAATATATAATGGATATAACCGTAACTTTTCTATTTTTAGACGAAATGTTTTGAAACTCATAATGTAAGGACATATGAGTAGTATGCACAAGATGACATGGTCAAAATAGCAAGATCGCACGTGTAAGCACGTGCGCTTCGCTCTGATTGGCTGAAACTAAAGTCTCAATATCTTTCTTGTTTTTTGATAAAATCATTTGAAATTTTGAACATAGTCATACATTAGGGAGATCTACAGCCCGTAATAAAAGAAATATCATGAAAGCATGTGCATGCACGTGTGCTTGCAAGAGCTCGCACGTGCAACACGAGAAATGTCCAATATAATTGATACAGACGTAACTATTTATATTATTGATGATATGCTTTTAAACTCATATTAGAAGTATATATTAGAAGCATAGACAAGATGACATGGTCAAAAAAGCAAGATCTCACGCGCATGCACGTGCGCTTCGCTCTGATTGGCTGAAACTAAAGTCTCAATATCTTTCTTGTTTTTTGACGAAATCCTTTGAAATTTTAAATATAGGCATGTATTAGGATATCTTACAATAAGATATATAGCAATTATCATGAAAACACGTGCATGCACGTGCGCTGCAATCTGATTGGCTGAAACTTTAAACAGCTATAACTCCCTTGGTTTTCAACCAAACAGGATGGGATTTGGAACATAGATAGATATAATGGACTTCTACAAGTAGGTATGGTCACCATGCACATGCATACACGTGCGTGTACGTGCGCTGCAATCTGATTGGCTCAAACTTTAAACAGCTATAACTCCCTTGGTTTTCAACAAAACGGGGTGGAATTTAGAACATAGATAGATGTATTGGACTTCTACAAGAAGGATTGGTCACCATGCTCATGTATGCACGTGCGTGCACGTGATATGAGTAAAATCAAAAATACACTTGAATGAGCGTATTTTTTAATAATTTTGGATTAAATACTTTAATATTCAGTGTATTAAAATATACAGATTGTGTAGACATGATGATATGGTCATGACGCATATGCATTCACATGCGCACGCGTGCAATGCTAAAATTTGAATGAATTTGGTTCACTTCTGGGTAAATCTTGTTAAAATTTCAAATGCATG
>NW_026935525.1:0-65616 GCF_032062105.1 Saccostrea cuccullata
CCTTTTAAAGATTAAGTTAAGAATCAATTTTGCACAGTGAAATACCATGTAAATGGAAATAATGAACAGTATTTAAGCCCAAAAGATCATGAAAAATACACACAAATTTTGTAGCAGAGCATCTCAAAATAAGATGTAGGTTTATAGAATTTTAATCATTAATCAATTCAAGACTGATGCGTGTTACCCGTAGTCTTGGTGCCACAACCATGATCCTCCTGATTTGGGTTCTTTCTGCACTAACTTTCCGTGGTAATGATAAACTTCAAGGTTACCAAGAAGCTGTAATCAATTATATATATAATGTATCATTCGTTTATTTGAAGACCTGGATTGATTTGTTTGTAAACAGGTCTGGTAAAAGTTGGACCATACAATATTGAAATTTATTATCCTTTCGATTCAAGCACCTTTTCAGCAGCATTGACAACTTTTTCTGACCTAGCCGCCATTCCAGTGACGTCACTTCCGGGACTATTCCACACTGTTATGTCAACGTCCCTCCCCAAACCATCTTCAAGCTGTTAAAAACAAAAAATACGTTCATTCACAAAATTTTATTGATTTTTATACATCTGTAGGAAATTAATTTTGACATACATGCTTTGAATTTTATTGGATTTGGTGTGTATTTGAAGTTATGATGACTTGAACATTGAATAATTGTGTAACGACGATAGAAAATCAAGGGAAGGGAACGGTGCAAGAACCAAGAGTTCATCAAACCATGAACTGAGTTGACTTACCACGTAATATACTATCATTGTACGTGTAAAACATAAGAGACTCTTTTAAGTCAGTTGCAAATCGAGCCCGTCAAAGAGCCACTAATACTGCAAATAATGATAAGGCCTAAATTAAAATTTTGTTTGTTTGCCCTTAGCCGACCGACCCACGAAAATAAGCCCGACTCAAAATATTTTATTGTACTTTTCATTTACAAATTTTTTTATTTGATTTGTTTCTTGTCAATTTTTTTTCACATAAAAATATAAATGCTTTGATTTTCCCTTTTCTCAGTCTTGTGTTAATGATTGACATTAGGAACTGAATGAAGTGTTTGACATGGTAGCGGTAAGAAAAAAACACTCGCAGAGATATATTTGATCATGTTGATCATGTTGATGAATGCGCTGACTACCACGTTCATAAAGTTAACAAGACTGCCGGTCGTTTGGAGCATGCTACTTATCGATTTCAAAATAAATTTCGCCAACATCACTGGCAAAAATAAAATTGTCATACTTTAATTTAATTACCAAATCCAAGTGGAAAGAGCACAAAAGTAGTTTTTAAAATTTGAAAACAACGAAGGATGTCATGCTTTGTTGATATTTCGACCGCCATGATTAAATTTGGGGTCAGACTAATAAAAGGAAACGCACAATATTGCGAGGTTTTACTATAAGGAAAATATTTCTTGTCTAGACAGTGTGTAAACGTTTAAATAAGACCTGTCTTACAAGTCTCATTTTTAAATAAAAACAACTTTAAAAATGTGAAATCCCAAGAATATATTAATGCAATTAATGAAAGGTGGGGCTAATATCAGTAATACACCCATTGAATGGAATTCAAAAAAAAATTCAACTGTTTCCATATATTGTTTAAAGTAAACAAAGTATTGTTTCAGACTCTTTTAAAAAAGAAATCAATAAACATTTTTGTATTGACATACAAAGATAGATATGCAGCTTATAGTATTCCAGATTTGTTTAATAGGTACTAGTACATTTTGTTCCATGAAGCAAAAGTTCCAATTACAAGGAATATGTACACAGCAATATTGAATTTCTAAAATTTTAGTAGTACAGTTGTAATTTGATGTCAAAAAGAAAAAAATAAAATATTTTTCCTACCTACCTACCCATTGCTAAAAATCTGGGTCGGTAAAGGGCAAACAAACAATATTTTAATTTAGGCCTAAGTCTATTCGTCAGTCATAGGTGCTTTACAATTTTCTGACCAGTATTTTTCATTTCAACTTTGTCTATATAAGCATTGCATAGCCAGGCAGTCTTTATGATCCAAAAAGTAGACAAGTAAGATAGAAGTGACGGGTTAATGTTTTAGAGTGAGATTTCCCCCGTGGTCAGATTTCCCCCTTGGAAGTCTGGAACTAGAGTTAAACTTCACCCAGAAGTCTATCACTAGATTTCCGCAAGGAGTGGGAAGATTCACTCTAGAGCCATGTCTCTCAGAAGGAAGACTTTCTCTTCTGCTAGCTGAAGAGTCAAACCTCAGCCAAATCAGCTCTTTTCCTTATATCAATAACTGCATTCTAAAGATATGCTTTAGTAATAAAACATATACTGTGGTACATTAATTGCTCTTGATTTCCCTGTGAAAGAAATTAATTTGGGTCTGACTATCTGTCAGTATTGAAGATCAAAAGTCCATAAAACAATAGTAAATACAAAACAAGAACAAAGCAAACACAGACCTCCAAAACATCAGAGGTGGGATCATGTGACATGGAGGAGTGAGCATCCCCTGCCGATCGGTCACAACCGCCGTGTACTCATTGTCATGATCGGGAAAAAACGGGAAAATCCGTCATCAATTCAATGTATTATAATGGACTAACAATTAGTATGAAAAACGCAAGTCAGCATTTGACTCAATGATAAATTGTATTTACTGTCAAGGTTATTGTATCGACCATAGAACCTATGAAATGATGCATTTCTACGAGACTGCTGATATTCTTATTTTGTCAATTTGTTTGTCAATAATTTACCTCGTTTTAGAAATTGTTCATACGTAGAACTTGATCTTGCGTATAGAATCAACTGAAATACATGAACTCCATATGCAAGTGACGAAGGTATATCGCTGCATAAGTAAGGGAAGTTGACGATAGAAAGTTAAAGTCATCACATTTACCATAGAGCTTGGTTGTTAGATTACCATTACCGTCTTTTTCAAGTAGAATATCCAAATATGAAACAGATGTGTCAGACTCGGTTGTATCTTTTATCTCAAGTTCACCTTGGCAAATCGTATCGACATAAGAATGAGAATTGCAATTGTTCGTTGACAATACGTCTTCGATATATCTAAATGTCGAGTTGAAGGTTACACCAAGTGTTTTCTTCTTATAACGCATTAGATTTTGCACAAATTCTGCTTCCTATGAATACAAAAATAGGTATTCTAATAATGGCGCGCAATTGGTACACATTCTTTACATTTCCAATGTCTTTGTCCGAGATAAAATTACAAATTGTAAATGTACTTTATTTCCCCATCAATGTATTGGCGCGGTTCCAAAAAAAAGCTCGTGCAGGGCGGAACAAACAGCTAGACAAAAGCAATTAGGGCTTGGAGCACTTGGATTAGTGGAATCAAAGCATGTAAATATAAGGAATAACTGTCAGATTTTTCAATTTCATGACATGATCAATCGATTGGCTTGGGTGATAATTTTATACATAAACGCCTTTTCTGCAAATTATCACGCAGCCCAATCGATTTGATCACATCATGAAATCGAAAAATAAGACAGCTATTCATTAAGGGAATGCAGAGTGCTTGTGTGTACAATCAGAATGTTTTAACAAAATAATTTTGCAAATAACCAATGACAAGGTAAGTAAATTTACGAGTTTCATTTTTTATGAAGAAAGCAGCTGTCGAAGATATCAAAAAGCCTGGACTTTGATTTATCATGTGGAATGACTGTGTATAAAAACAGTGATCTAACTAGATGAAACTCGTTGCGAGCAACGAGAGGTCTTCCGTCCGATTCCGGAAAGAAAACGTAAAATCGAGCTGAAAATGTAAAAAAGATTTGCACACAAGGGGATTGAACCCAAGTCGCCAGCATAAAATTTCAACGCACTAAATATTACACTATCGGGACATCTACTAAATCTACGTAGCAGTGCCTCTCTAGATCTCTTAAAAGTATGAAAGGTGGGTCCCTATTCAAAATTTAGCGCCAAACGCCAGGAGTTAATCTTCGCGCCTTTTCTCTGGAATGTTCTCTTAAATAGGTGTGATAGCTTCCATGAAATAAAAAAAAAACGTTCTTATAGCCTTAGATTCGAGGTTAAGAAAGTATATTTAACACATTTTACAAATTCCATATTGTATATATGCATGTACATGTAACACTAAAGCGGTGAAACTGTTATGAATTTTTTAACTTTTTTCAATTTCCTGTTTATCCTTAAAGTGAACTATCCCGATTAGTTAATCGAAAGAGGTCGGAAAAACCCTACGACGGTCAAGGAATCAGATATCATTTATGCTCAATAACTTGAATCAGGTCTTTGAGACAAGAATTCTAAAATAAACTCCATGAAAAGATCTTTAAAAAATCGTTTTCTTATTTCTGTATTATTTATTACTTTAATTTGACACAGGTGTGCATAGGAAAAGCAATGGTTAAGATTTGAACTTTCAATATTAATTGATATTCTTTTTTGAGAAAGTATTACTTATAAGTATGATTTAAGATCTGTTTTTCCGTGATGCATAAAAGATATAAGGTATCGAATTTCATTTGCACATTTAGTCTTTTCTTTTTCTACTTTGAGAACCAGCCAAAGCCAATTATAGAAGACGTTAGTTTGACACAGAACTGCAACGTAACTACGACGTGACAATCCAAGTATTCCTTTACATTTCATTTATCCTTATGTTACTTTCGTTCAAGCAAACGCTCGGCTGCATCCGTTAACCCTTATTGCGAAATGTCGGCGTTGACAAGACAGCCGCCATTTTTGACCCGCTTCAGATTTTTGAATGCTAATATCTAGAGTATAGATTTATCAATATTCAAACAAATTACATAGTAAGCATTATAGAGATGGTTTCTATTAACATACCAAAAATACATGAAAAATACTGAAAAACAAAAAGTTTGAAAATTCGATTTTTTAAAATTTGTATCCCGTAACAACCGGAAGTATTGACGACGCACGAAAAGGCGATTCTGCAAACCAGAAAATCAAGATCTATCATCTCCAATAAGTCTCCAGTTCATATCCTTAGCCATATTCGATAAAAGTGCGCGACAAAATCGCATTTTAAAATCAGGAAATTGCCCATAACTTGGAACCAGAAGCGAATTTTCCAAATTTCTCTTCGGATGTAACAACTTCATATAATGACACATATTTTGTGAAAGTTTCATGAAAAACCGCTGAATAGTTTTCGAGAAATCGCCTGCACAAAATTTTGTCAAAAAAAAGAATAAGAATAATAACTAGAGCAAAGCTCGTTGCAAAGCAACGAGTAGGTCTTCCGTCCGGTTTTGACCAGAAGTGCCGGAAGTGACGGAACATAAGAAAGCAATGAGCTAAGTAGTCTCTAGTGAGTTTATAATTTCAATTTTGCATCAAAACCTTCAAAAAAAGCCATTTTGGGCTACTTCCGGTTTGACCGGAAGTGACGACGACGGACGGAAAATTACTTTTTATGCTCCCTGAGACATATGTAACCCAAAAACTTGTCAAGAACGGCAAAAAAAACGCGTTTTCGACTACTTCCGGTTTGGCCGGAAGTGACGACGCCGAAGGTATTTTGACGACTCCAATAGATTAAGCCTGACATTTTGAACAACTTTGCTTCTTGGACGTATTACAAATTCTCAATACTTTTTGAGATATAAAGAAAAAACATTCGGAAATTAAGGGGCCAGCCCTTTTTTCGAGGTCTCATTTGAAAGATCTTGGAATTCTATACTTTTTTTGTTCTACATGTTTTAACAAAATATTTCTAGGTAAAAAGTTATCGTAGAAAAGGTGTTAAAAATTTTGAAATTCTTGATAGGACTATTTTCGGGCCATAGCGAGCGTCGGCACTTCGTACTTCAGGTGGTTGTGATATACGAAATTCACTTCTCCAAAGGTTGCTCTAGCATCACTGAAAATTTCATGCTTCTGTGTTGAATGGTTTTTCAGAAAACTGCCGGACAAAGTGACACTCTGAAAATCACTAAAACGCGGAAATCTCAAAACCGGAAGTGACGTCATCAAAACAAAGATATCTAGTTTTTTTCATGCTCTATCAGTCCTGAAAGTTTCATGAAAATCGAGCGAGCCGTTTTCGAGAACTCGCGTGCACAAAATCGGTAAGAATAATAATAATAACTAGAAACGATCTCGTTGCTAGCAACGAGAGGTCTTCCGTCCGATTCAGGAAAAAAAATCTCGTATAATCGAGCTGAAAAGTGATTCAAAATTTTGGTCGCAAAGAGGATTGAACCCATGTCGCCTTTTTCTGTTTTATCCCCAACGCGCAAACCATAAAGCTTTTGGGAGTACTGCTCTAAATATACTTGTGTGTATACTTTTGCAACAGTACACCTGTCTAAGAATCATAAAAGGCGGGTCACTATCAATAATATGCGCCAAACGCCACGAGTAAATATTCGTGCATTTTCATACATTTTATTTGCTAAAAACTCGACTCTGCAGAACCAGAGAAGGTTTTCTACAGGTCCATTCCCCATCACGGGGAAGACCTTACCTGCACATTGGCACCATGTGTATTACCCGCGCAGCCTATTTATGAGAAAATGAAATGAATATTTTTTAGTGTTTAAGAAAACGTTGAACCTACGCTTGCGAAAGTTCTAAGACATTCAAAGATATTTAATTTCTTCTTTATCAAATCAAGAAACTGATTATACGTTAAATCAGCAAATAGGGGCCTTTACTTATGCCATGAATATCACAGAAAAAGATTCAAAATTTTGGTCGCAAAGAGGATTGAACCCATGTCGCCTTTTTCTGTTTTATCCCCAACGCGCAAACCATTAAGCTTTTGGGAGTACTGCTCTAAATATACTTGTGTGTATACTTTTGCAACAGTACACCTGTCTAAGAATCATAAAAGGCGGGTCACTATTAATAATTTGCGCCAAACGCCAGGAGTAAATATTCGCGCATTTTCTTTGAACTTTTATGAAATAAAATAAATAAAACGTTCTTATCGCCTTTATTTTATTTCGACGTTTAAAAAGTCTTTGTACACATTACATATATCGTATCTAGCCCAGTTACACTTAAGTAGTGAAACGGAAATTAAGTGTTAAGATCGACACTGAATTGCAACGTACTACTACGTGAAAGTCCAAGTAGTTTTGTTTACATTTCATGCATTCGTATGTCAGAATGGTTTAATCAAACGCTCAGCTGCCTCCATAAACCCCAATTGCGAAATGGCGGAATTGACAAAGACAGCCGCCATCTGGGGCCCGCTTCAGATTTTCAAATATTAATATCTAGAATTCAGATAAGCCAATTTTCAAACAACTTAGATAGTTATAATCTAATTGTTAAGATGAATACTTTTGATCAATAATGTATAACAAAGAATTGATCATTAGAGAGTTATAGATAAAAAACTTTTGGCCCCTCTTAGCCCCTAATTTGAAGGGTCAGCCCTATTTTTTTTATATCAAATGAAAGGTCTTGCGATATTGAATATTTTGTCTTCAATATGTTTTAACAAATTATGAACAGGAGTGAAGATATGAGACAAAATGCGTCAAATTTTGTGAGATATTTCTGAGACATTTTTTCGGCCCTACCGAACTTCGGTGCCTTTTGCGCTAGAAAGATTTGGAGACCCAATTACAACTCACCAAACCTTCCTCTATTTTCCCTAAAAATCTCAAGTCCATATCTTAAGTCGTTTCGGAGGAGTTTCCCGGACAAGCCGACCCTCTAAAAATCAGAAAATCGTCCATATCTCACGACCGGAAGTGAGATAATCAAAAAGGAAAAAAACCTATCAAGATCAATTGAATATCTTTCAGATCTGAAAGTTTGGTAGAAATCGGACGAGCCATCTCTGAGAAATCGCTTGCACAAAATCGGTTGGAAGAATAATAATAATAATAGGGAAAAAGAAACCGAACGAAAACAAGAAGGTCTTCCGTTGGAGACGGAAGACCTTAATAATAGGGAAAAAGAAACTCGAACGAAAACAATAAGGTCTTCCGTTGGAAACGGAAGACCTGTAAATCAATAATATTGAGAAAAACGATCTCGTTGACAACGAGAAGTAACTTTCATTTTAAAAAAAAAAGAGTAATGAAGTCCAAAAATGGATTAAACATCTCCAAAGAACTATATGCGGTATATTGAAATGTTTCCCCACAAAATCAAATTTTGATTAAACTTTGAAAATGTGCTGAATTCAATACTTGTTGTACATATAAAAATAAGTTAAGAAAATATTATAATTTCCAAAGCAGTGTAAATCTTAGCACAATTTCTTGGAATGTTCATTTATGAGGTGAGATAGCTTCAAACTAAATAATTTTTATCCTAAATTTTCAGAAGGTGTGGAAAATGGACACACAATTTAACAATTGTATAGCAATTTAACACTAAAGCAGCGCAAAGTGTATTAATTGGAACAATTTGACATATTTCATTGATACTATCATTACTACACATTTATGAAAAATATTTCACCGAAAAAAACACACATGCGCTCGTCTTTTCAAGAAATAAGATTATTTTAAATAATGCATTGAGAAAATATACATTTTATATGCAAAATCCATAAAAAATTGAAATTTAAAAATCATATTTGTGACGTCCTTTCATTGATTTACATATGACGTCAAGTTACTTATGAAATTATTCAGTGCTTTGAAGCTAAAACGCATATACTCCCCTGTTTAAGGACTTAATTGAAAAATATTATTTTAACCATTTAAAGTTTGTGTTTTGGGGTTATGCAAATGTTGGTTAATGCGCATTATTCTTCTTTATGTTAACTACTACTAAATTAAGCCATTTTTGGCTAGACCTTGGATAATTCCGGTTTGACACGGAATTGCAACGAACCTCGACGGACGGAAAATTAAGATTTAAGCTTCTAGTGACATATGATATCCAAAAACCTGTCAAGAACAGCAAAAATATGCAATTTTGGACTACTTCAGATTTTTGACCGGTTAATGTCGCCGGACGTATTTTCATCAACAAACAAATTATATAAAACTTGACATTTTGAACAACTTTGCTTCTTTGAAAAACAAAAAATATTAAAATTCTCAATACTTTTTGAGATATAAAGTAAAAAACTTTCGGCTTATCCCTATAATCCCTAGGCCCTTAATTTTAGGGGCCAGTCCTTTTTTCGAGATATCATTTGAAAGATTTTGAAATTCTACACTTCTTTTGTTCTATATGTTTTCACAAAATATTTTCAGGTAAAAAGATATCGAAGAGAAGGCGTGAGAATTTTGAAATTTGTGATAGGTCTATTTTCGGGCCACAGCGAGCACAAAATTTGATGCGTCATTTCCAGTAAATTTGATATACCTGATGCCTTTCTCCAAACATAGCTCTACCTAGCCTAAAAGTTTGAAGATTCTATCTAGAGCCGTTTTTCGAGGAAATCTTTGTCAAAAATACCCATAAAAATACGAAAATAGACGATATTTAGAGACCGGAAGTGACGTCATCAAAAAGGAAAAAAAAGCATAAGGTTCAAGTGATGTTCCATACTTCCTGAAAGTTTCATAAGATTTTGTTGAGCCGTTTTCGAGAAATCGCGTGCACAAAATCGGTAAGAAAAAAAACAATAATAACTAGAAAAGAAACTCGTTGCGAGCAACGAGAGGTCTTCCGTCTGATTCTAAAAAAAACACGCAAAATCGAGCTGAAAAAAGTGATCAAACTTTTTATGGAAACACAGGGGATTAAACCCGAATCAACAGCGTGAAAATCCAATGCGCTTACTATGACACTATTGGTACCACAGCTCTAAATGTATTTGAATAATTATATTTCTGCAACAGTACGTCTGTCTTAGAATAATGAAAGGCGAATCACTATTCGTAATTTTGCGTCAAATGCCACGAGTAAATCTTCGCACCTGTTCTTTAGAATGTTCCATTAAATAGGTGTGATTGCTTCAATGGAAAGAAAAAAAGAACGTTCTTATAGCTTAAATATCAAGGTGAAGAAAGTATATTTAACACATTTTACAAATTTCATATTGTATATAAGCAAGTAACACTAAAGCAATGAAACAGTTATTGAATTCAAAAAACAAAGGAGATATATCAACATTTAACTTTCTTAAAATTTCCTGTTTATCCCCTAAGTGAACTATCCCGAATAGTTAAGCTTTCATGAAAAGGTTGAAATGTTTTGCCGAAAAACATGTGTCGCCCGAAGACAGTCAAGGAATCGGATACCATTTATGCTCAATAACTTGAATCAGATCTTTGAGACAAGAATGTTAATAGAAACTCCATTTAGTGATCTTTTATTATTATTTCTATTATTTTAATGTGATACGAGTGTGCATTGGAAAAACAGTTTGTAATTTCTATATTTACTATATTCATTGATATTGTTTCTAGAAAAACTATTACTTATAACTATGATTTAAGATCTGTTTTCACGTGTTGCAAATCAGAAGGTATTACATTCAGTCTTTTCTTTTCCTACTTTGAGAAACAGCCAAATCCAATTATAGATGACGTTTAAGAAGAACATATATAGTTTGACACAGAATTGCAACGTAACTACGACGTGACAATCCAAGTATTCCTTTACATTTTATTTTTCCTTGTGTTACTTTTGTTCAAGCAAACGCTCGGCTGACTCCGTAAACCCCTATTGCGAAATGTCGGAGCTGACAGGGACAGCCGCCATCTTGGATTCGCTTCAGATTTTTAAATGCTAATATCTAGTGTTTCGATTTATCAATATTCAAACAAATTATATAGTGAGCTTTATAAGAAAGATTTCTATTAACATACAAAAAATAAATGAAAAATATTGAAAAACAAAAAAATTAGAAAATATGATTTTTTAAATTTGCTTCTCGTAACGACCGGAAGTATTGACGACGCACGAAAAGGTGATTCTGCAAACCAGAATGTCACGAGCTATCGTCTCCAATAAGTCTCCAGTTCATATCTTTAGCCATTTTCGATAAAAGTGCGCGACAAAATCGCATTTTAAAATCAGAAAATTGTCCATAACTTGGCACCGGAAGCGAAATTTCCAAAAAAATTATAGACTGCACAACTTCATGTAATGACGCAATTTTTGTGAAAGTTTCGTTGAAAACCGCTGAATAGTTTTCGAGAAATCCCGTCCACAAAATTTTGTCAAAAAAAGAATAATAACTAGAAAAGAAACTCGTTGCGAGCAACGAGAGGTCTTCCGTCCGATTCAGAAAAAAAACGTAAAATCAAACTTAAAAAGTGATTTTAAAAATCGGAAACACGGGGGATCGAACCCACGTCGCCAGCGTGAAAATCCATTGCGGTACCCATTACAACTTTGGGAACCCGCTTCAAATTTAACATTCGAATATCGGGAGATTGCTTTTTTGATTCCAGCATACATTACATTTTTTAAAATTCAGTTTGAAATTATAAAATGAGAGCTAGCTTGCCAAACTTTGCTCAAGATGATCACATCGGACTTTGTTACTTGAGTTTTAACAGTAACTTTTAGGATAGATATTCTATTAGTGATGAACAGATGATACTGTTTTCTTTCTTTTTTCGATATGCATTCAACTTTTTATTCCATGCAACTCCATATACAGGCATGCCAATGTTATATATTTCTGCACTATTGTCGCCTTTTGTCTACAACTTAAGTCGGGTCACGATACATTTTTTCGTGCCAAACGTCACAAGTAGTTCTTAACGCTATTCCTTTGAAATGTTTGATCTATTGAATGGATGTGATAACTTCAATGAAAATTAGAAATGCATGTTCTTATAACCGGAATTTCGAGCGTTAGAAAGTATATATTTATCACATTGTACAAATATAATATCGTATACGGCCAAGTGACACTAAAGCAGTGAATTCGGTAAGATTTTCCACGAATTTTGTATCCTGTTTACCCCCAAAGTAGAGATGAGTTACACGTTCATGAAAAGACTGGAATGTTTCACTGAAAAAAAAAATCACTAGCCCTCCGACGGTCTAGGAATCTGATACTATTTATGTTCAATAACTTGCATTTATTACAAGAGTATTTATATAACCTTTAATAAACAGTCTTTTAAAAAATGTTTTTCTTATTTTTGTCTTTTCTATTCATTTGATATGTCACAAGCCTGAAAAATAAACAGAAGTCAAGTAAATTCAGAAACATAGTGAATATGAAGAAGGCAAAGTTTCTTGAAAAGCTATTTCTTATAACCATGGTTTAGGATAAGTTTTCCCTGGTGCAAAACCAAAAGTTGAAGTCGTATTTCCACTTGTAGTCATGTTGTATTCTACTTTGAGATGCAAACAAAAGCAATTTTAATAGACGTTTGAGGAAACCTTATATTTAAACTATACTTAATGCAATGTAATTGCGACGTGGCAATCCAAGGAATCCTTTGCATTTCATAAATCTTTTTGGTAGAAGTTTCGTTCATCTAAACGCTCAGCTGACCTTCTAGAACCCGATTTGCTTAATGGCGGAGTTTACGGAGACGCCCCGCCATCTTGGACACGCTTCAGATTTTTAAATGCGAATATCTAGTGTGTGGATTGATCAATTCTAAAAAAAAAATATATAAGGCCTTTCCAGTAGGGTCTCCATTCATATTAATTATACCAAAGAAAAATATTGAAAAACAAAAAAAGTTGAAAAAGTGCATATTTTGAATTCACTTCCTGTAGCGACCGGAAGTACTGACGACGCAAACGAAGGCAAAATTGCACATCTATAACTAATGGTCTATCATCTCTAACAAGTCTCCAGTTAATATCATGAGCCGTTTTCGAGAACATTCGAAGACAAAATTGCATTTTAAAATCAGGAAATTGCCCATAACTTGGCACTGGTAGCGAATTTTCCAACAAACGGAATTTTATATAAAATTCATATAGTGACCTATTTTTCCTGAACTTTTCATTGAAATCCACCGAATAGTTTACGAGAAATCGCCTGCACAAAATTTTGTCTAAAAAAAAAAGAATAATAATAACTAGAAACGATCTCGTTGCGAGCAACGAGAGGTCTTCCGTCCGATTCTGAAAAAAACCCTGTAAAATCGAGCTGAAAAAGTAATTTGAAAAATTTGTACAGATGGGTGATTGAACTAGGGTTACCAGCAACTATTTCCAACGTGCTTACCTTTACTATATTGGAACCACTCTTCTAAATTTATTTGTATATATTTCTGCAACAGTATATCTGTCTTGAAATTGTGAAAGGCTGGTCACTAATCATAATTTCGCGCCAAACGGCACGTATAAATCTTCACGCCTTCTTTGGAAAGTTCTAATAAAAAGGTGTGATAGCTTCAATGAAATTAAAATAAGAACGTTCTTATAGCTTAAATTGTGAGTTTTAAAAGTCATTTAATATGTTCAATGTACGAGACATAAAACATATCATTTATACGGAAGTAATACGAAAGCAGTGGAATATGGCTATGATTCTTTAACATATTTCAATTTCCCAATTAGTTACACATTCATTAAAAAACTGAAACTGAAAAACATACCTCACCCAACGACGGTCAAGAATTTAGATACCATTTATGTTCAATAACTTGAATTGGATCTATTAGAAAACAAATGTTAACATAAACTTCATTAAACGATCTTTTGAAAAAATGGTTTACTTATTTTGTTCTTTTCTATTAGTTTGCATGGGAAAACAGTGGCCGCGTTTTATACTCACTGAATATATTGTTTCTTGATGAACTTATGCTGACATGTATATTAATCGTAATTCAAGATCTGTTGTTCCATGATGCAAAACAAAAGGTTGTATATATAGTATTTCATTTGTACATGTGGTCATGTTCTACTTTGAGAACCATATAAACCAATTTGAGAAGATCTCGCATTAAAACTTCAGTTAAAACAGAATTGCAACGAAACTACGACGTGATAATCAAAGTTCTCTTTTACATTTTATTTATCCTTATGTTAGTTTCGTTCAACCAAACGCTCAGCTGACTCCATAACCCCCTACGCGCTAAATGTCGGAGTTGAAAGAGACAGACGCCATTTTGGATACGCTTCGAATTTTCAAATGTTAATATCTAGAGTTTGAATTTATCAATTTACAAACAAATTATATATTAAGCCTAATTAGAAGGGTTTCTATTAAACATATTAAAATAATTCAAAAATATTGAAAAACAAAAAAGTTAGAAAATTCGACTTTTTAAATTTTCATCTGGAAACAACAGGAAGTACTGACGACGAACAAAAGGTCGCGTCCTGGATAGTGAATATCACGATCTTTAATCCCTGAAAGTTTCACATTAATATCTTTTACCGTTCTTGAGATTAACCACGGACAAAATGTCATTTTAAATTCAGGAAAAGGTCTGTAACTTGGCACCGGAAGCGAATTTCCAAAAAATCTCTCGGATAAAATAACTTCAGATCACAACACATTGTTTCTGAGAATTTCGTGAAAATCCACCCAGTAGTCTTCGAGAAATCGCGTGCACAAAATTAGATGGTCAGGAAAATAATAATAACGAGCAACGAGAGGTCTTCCGTCCGATCCGAAAAATAATCCTAAAATCGAGCTGAAAATCTATTAAACATATTTTTGGACACATAGGTAGTTGAAACGGGTCACTAGCGTGAAAATCCAATATGCTTATCGATTACGCTATTTGAACAACTTCTCCAAATTCACTTGTATGTACATGTAATTCTGCAACATTTAATCTGTCTTGTAGTTATGAAAGGAGGGTCACTATTCATAATTTCGCGCCAAACGCCACGAGTAAATCTTAGCGCCTTTCCCTTGAAATGTTTTATTAAATAGGTGAGATAGCTTCAACCAAACCAAATATCAAAAGAGCGTTCTTATCGCCTAAATTTCGAGGAGTGGAAATTATATTTTCACACATACATGTAACATATCGTATATAGGCAAATAACACTAAAGCAGTAAAACAGCTCTGAATGGTTAATTTTTTTAAAAAATTCCTGTTAATCACGAAAGTGGACTATTCCGATTACCTACACTTTCATGATAAAGGTTGTGTGTTTCACCGAAAAAATGCCTCGATCGCCCTACGAGGGTCAAGGAATAAGATTCCATTGTTTAATAACTTGCATTGAGAAAAAAATGCTTGTATAAAAAGTCAATTGAACGGTCTTTTAAAAATAGTTGTCTTATAAAAAAAATTTCTTATTGTAACAGTTGTCTTTTCTTTTAATCTAATATGACACAAGTGCGCATGGGAAAACAATGGTCACGTTTTATACTTAATATATATATTGTTTTTTGAAAAACTATTACTTATAACTACGATTTAAGCTATGTGTTTCCGTGATGCAAAACAAAAGATAGTAGGTACTGTACTTCATTTGAACATTAATTCTTTTCTATTTTTACTTTGAGAAACAACTAAAACCAATCAAAGTAGACGTGTAAGTAGGCCTTAGATTATAAATGTAGTTTGACACAGAATTGCAACGTACCTACGTCGTGACAATCCAAGTATTCCTTCACATTTCTTTGCACCTTATGTTACTTTCGTTCAAGCAAACGCTCAGCTGCCTCTGTAAACCCCTATTGCGCAATGTCGGAGTTGACAGAGACCGCCGCCATTTTGGTCCCGCTTCAAATTTTTGATTGTTAATATCTTGAGTTTGGATTTATCAATTTAAAAACAAATTATATATTCAGCCTAATTTAAAACGTTTCTATAAATCATACCAATATAATTCGAAAATATTGAAAAAAACAAAAAGTTAGAGAATTCGACTTTTTAAATTCGCCTGCCGTAACGACAGGAAGTAGAGACGACGTACAAAAGATCGCGTCCTGGAAAGTACTTATCACGATCTATAATCCCTGAAAGTTTTACAGTGATATCTTTTACCGTTCTTGAGATTAACCACGGACAAAATGTCATTTTAAAATCAGAAAATTGTCCGTAACTTGGCACCAGAAAAGAGTTTCCAAAAAACCTCTCGGATAAAATAACTTCAGATAACAACACATTGTTTCTGTAAATTTCATGAAAATCCATCCAGTAGTCTTCGAGAAATCGCGTGCACAAAATTAGATGGTCAGAAAAATAATAATAATAACTAGTAGACTTATTGTTCAAAGAACAATAAGAGGTCTTTCCACCTTCCTTGAATTTCAATTTTGTTTTAAAATTTAATTCCATGAATAAGAAACCAAAATTGTCTTAAAGGATAGCAAAAATTTAAAAAAAAAAAAAAAATTGAGGTGACCTTGACCTTTGACCTTGAAAAAATATTCGAGGTCAAAGGTCAAGGGTCACAATGCAATTGACCCCATGCATCTACGACTTATAGTTTTCAAGTTATAAGGTTAAATAGGAAGTACAAAGAAGTTAAAGGGCAATAACTCATATAAGGGTTCATCAGATCCTTTTGCACTTATATAGTGAAGTTATGCCTTAAGACCTTTAAGACATTAGTGAAGGTTTGGTGTCTATACTGTCTACGGTTTCAGAGAAGTAGCGATAACAAGGTTTTTTGCACAAGGGGCAATAACTTTATGAAGGGTTAATCTTTGGGGACAAAAATAAAATATTTGAAAGAGTTTTAAGAGTACATATTAATGATGCAAAGACATTAAGTATATATTGAAAGACAAAAGAGATATAGAAAAAGTTTAATTTCTCATTTTCTGAATGACCTTTGCATGAAATTTTAGATCAAAGGTCAATGAATCTTATGCAGTTGGTCCTATGTCTCTACAACTTCTTGTTTAAAAAAAAAATATTTTTTTGTAAAATTCAAAAAGTTTCAGGGGCAATTACTCATTGAAGGGGTCACAGAATGCTTTCGCAATGAATAGATTGGAGAGTCCCCTTAATTAGTTGAAGACATTGGTGAAGGTTTCATACCTCTACGGTTTACGGTTTCGGAGGAGTAGCGATAACAAGCATTTCTTGCATAAAGGGCAATAACTTCGAAAGGGGTCAAAGTTCAAACAAGGGCTGTCGTTTTTCAGAATAACTTTTGATATCCAGTTTCATGAACTATAAAGTTTTTCGATAAGTCTTGCGGTTTCAAAAGTCCGGGAAGAAGAAGAAGAATAACTAGGAGACTTATTGTTCACAGAACAATAAGAGGTCTTTCCACCTTCTTTGAACTCTGTTTTATATCTGACTCCTTAAAAATTAAATTCCATGAAAAAGAAACCAAAACTCTCTTAAAGCATAGAAAAAATGAAAATTAAAAAAAAAAAAGAATGACCTTGACCTTTGACCTTGAAAAAATATTCAAGGTCAAAGGTCAAGGGTCACAATGCAATTGACCCCATGCTTCTACCACTTATAGTTTTCAGGTTATAAGGTTTAATAGTAGGTACAAAGAAGTTAAAGGGCAATAACTCATACAAGGGGTCATCAGATTCTTTTGCACTTATAAAGTGAAATTAGGCCTAAAGACCCTAAAGACATTAGTGAAGGTTTGGTGTCTCTACGGTCTACGGTTTCGGAGGAGTAGCGATAACAAGGTTTTTCGCACAAGGGGCAATAACTTTTATAAGGTTTAATCTTAGGGGACAAGAATGAAATCTTTGAAACAGTTTTAAGAGTACATATCACTGATGGATAGACATTAAGTATATGTTGAAAGACAAAAGAGATACAAAAAGAGCTAATTTTCTCATTTTGGGAATGACCTTGACCTTTGACCTTTACATGAATTTTAAGGTCAAAGGTCAATAAATCTTATGCAGTTGGTCCCATGTCTCTAGGTCTTCTTGTTTTGAAAATTTTTAATTATTTGTAAAATTCAAAAAGTTTCAGGGGCAATAACTCACTGAAGGGGTCAATGAATACTTTCGCAATGAATCATTGGAGTGTCTACTAAATTAGTCAAAGACAATAGTGAAGGTTTCATTTCTCTACGGTTTATGGTTTCGGAGGAGTAGCGATAACAAGCTTTCTTGCGAAAGGGGTAATAACTCCAAAAAGGATCAAAGTTCATATACGCAGGGTCAACTGCGAAAATCTTTTATGAAGTACATTCTTATGAACTAAAAATCTTTTCGATAAATCTTGAAACTCAAAATCACACGGCGGAAAAATAATAAAAAATAACTAGGAGACTTATTGTTCACAGAACAATAAGAGGTCTTTCCACCTTTTTAAATTTCTTATAGTTTTATATTTTACTCTCTAATTTAATTTTAAGGGAAATGGCTTAAAAAAAGAAAATGAAAATTTAAAAAAAAAAATTTTTTTTGAAATGACCTTGACCTTTGACCTTGATCAGATCTTCAAGGTCAAAGGTCAAGGGTCACATTGCAATTGACCCCATGCCTCTACGACTTTTAGTTCTATAGTTATAAGTTTAAATTTTAATTGCAAAGAAGTTAAAGGGCAATAACTAATATAAGGGGTCATTAGATCCTTTAGTACTTATACAATGAAGGTGTGCCTAAAGACCCTTTAGAAATTAGTGAAGGTTTCATGCCTCTACGGTCTACGGTTTTGAAGTAGTAGCGATAACAATGTTTTTCGCATAAGGGGCAATAACTTTTGATAGGGTCAATCTTGGGGAACAAGAATGAAATCTTTGAAATAGTTTTAAGAGTACATATTAATGATGCAAAGACTGATTGCACATGTTAAAAGACAAAAGATATATAAAAAGAGCTTTATTTCTCATTTTTGGAATAACCTTGACCTTTGACCTTGACAAAATATTCAAGGTCAAAGGTCAAGGGTCAGAATGCAATTGACCCCAGGCTTCTACCTTTTATAGTTTTCAAGATACAAGGTTTAATAGTAAGTATAAAGAAGTTAAAGGGGAATAACTCATATAAGGGGTCATCAGATTCTTTAACATTTAAACAGTGAAGTTAGGTCTAAACACCCTTAAGATATTAGTGAAGGTTTGGTGTCTCTAGGGTCTACAGTTTCGGAGGAGTAGAGATAACAAGGTTTTTTGCATAAGGGGCAATAACTTTGAGAAGGTTTAATCTTAGGGGACAAGAATGAAATCTTTGAAACAGTTTTAAAGTACATATTAATGATGCATAGACATTAAGTATATGTTGAAAGACAAACGAGATACAAAAAGAGCTAATTTTCTCATTTTTAGAATGACCTTGACCTTTGACCTTTATATGAATTTTAAGGTCAAAGGTCAATGAATCTGATGCAGTTAGTCCCATGTCTCTACGACTTCTTGTTTTGAAAATTTTTAATTATTTGTAAAATTCAAAATCTTAAAGGGGCAATAACTCATTGATGGGGTCAACGAATGCTTTTGCAATGAATCAATGAAATGTCTACTAAATTAGTCGAAGACATTAGTGAAGGTTTCATTTCTCTACAGTTTACGGTTTCGGAGGAGTAGCGATAACAAGCTTTTTTGCAAAAGGGGTAATAACTCCGAAAGGGGTCATAGTTCATATACGCAGGGTCAACTGCGAAAATCTTTTACGGTGTACATTCTTATGAAATTAAAATCTTTTCGATAAATCTTGAAACTCAAAATCACACGGCGGAAAAATAATAAAAAATAAAAAAAAAAACAGAAGAAAATCAATAGGTCTTTCCACAGAAAGGTGGAAAGACCTAACTAGGAGACTTATTGTTCACAGAACAATAAGAGGTCTTTCCACCTTCTTTGAACTCTGTTTTATATCTGACTCCTTAAAAATTAAATTCCATGAAAAAGAAACCAAAACTCTCTTAAAGCATAGGAAAAATGAAAATTTAAAAAAAAAAAAAAAAGAATGACCTTGACCTTTGACCTTGAAAAAATATTCAAGGTCAAAGGTCAAGGGTCACAATGCAATTGACCCCATGCTTCTACCACTTATAGTTTTCAAGTTATAAGGTTTAATAGTAAGTACAAAGAAGTTAAAGGGCAATAACTCATTTAAGGGGTCATCAGATTCTTTTGCACTTATACAATGAAGTTAGGTCTAAAGACCCTTAAGACATTAGTGAAGGTTTGGTGTCTGTAGGGTCTACAGTTTCGGAGGAGTAGCGATAACAAGGTTTTTCGCACAAGGGGCAATAACTTTTAAAAGGTTTAATCTTAGGGGACAAGAATGAAATCTTTGAAACAGTTTTAAGAGTACATATCACTGATGGATAGACATTAAGTATATGTTGAAAGACAAAAGAGATACAAAAAGAGCTAATTTTCTCATTTTTGGAATGACCTTGACCTTTGACCTTTACATGAATTTTAAGGTCAAAGGTCAATAAATCTTATGCAGTTGGTCCCATGTCTCTAGGACTTCTTGTTTTGAAAATTTTTAATTATTTGTAAAATTCAAAAAGTTTCAGGGGCAATAACTCACTGAAGGGGTCAATGAATACTTTCGCAATGAATCATTGGAGTGTCTACTAAATTAGTCAAAGACAATAGTGAAGGTTTCATTTCTCTACGGTTTATGGTTTCGGAGGAGTAGCGATAACAAGCTTTCTTGCGAAAGGGGTAATAACTCCGAAAAGGATCAAAGTTCATATACGCAGGGTCAACTGCGAAAATCTTTTATGAAGTACATTCTTATGAACTAAAAATCTTTTCGATAAATCTTGAAACTCAAAATCACACGGCGGAAAAATAATTAAAAATAATAAAAAAAAGAAACAGAAGAAAATCAATAGGTCTTTCCACAGAAAGGTGGAAAGACCTAACTAGGAGACTTATTGTTCACAGAACAATAAGAGGTCTTTCCACCTTTTTTTAATTTCTTATAGTTTTATATTTTACTCTCTAATTTAATTTTGAGGGAAATGGCTTAAAAAAAAGAAAATGAAAATGAATTTTTTTTTTTGAAATGACCTTGACCTTTGATCTTGATAAGATATTCAAGGTCAAAGGTCAAGGGTCACATTGCAATTAACCCCATGCATCTACACTTTTTAGTTCTAAAGTTATTAGGTTTAATATTATGCGCAAAGAAGTTAAAGGGCAATAATTCATATAAAGGGTCATCAGATCCTTTCGAACGTATATAATAGAGGTGCGCCTAATGACCCTCAAGACATTAATGAAGATTTCGTGTCTTTACAGTCTATGGTTTTGAAGGAGTGCCAATAAAAAGGTTTTTCGCACAAGGGGCAATAACTTTTGATAGGGTCAATCTTGGGGAACAAGAATGAAATCTTTGAAATAGTTTTGAGAGTGCATATCAATGATGCAAAGACTGATTGCATATGTTAAAAGACAAAAGATATATAAAAAGAGCTTAATTTCTCATTTTTGGAATTATCTTGACCTTTGACCTTGACATAATAATCAAGGTCAAGGGTCAAGGGTCACAATGCAATTGACCCAATGCTTCTACGACTTATAGTTTTCAAGATACAAGGTTTAATAGTAAGTACAAAGAAGTTAAAGGGCAATAACTCATATAAGGGGTCATCAGATCCTTTTGCACTTATACAGTGAAGTTAGGTCTAAAGACCCTTAAGACATTAGTGAAGGTTTGGTGTCTCTACGGTCTATAGTTTCGGGGGAGTAGTGATTACATGGTTTTTCGCACAAGGGGCAATAACTATGAAAAGGTTTAATCTTAGGGGACAAGAATGAAATCTTTGAAACAGTTTTAAGAGTACATATTAATGATGCATAGACATTAAGTATATGTTGAAAGACAAAAGAGATATAAAAAGAGCTAAATTTTTCAATTTGGGAATGACCTTGACCTTTGACCTTTACTTGAATTTCAAGGTCAAAGGTCAATGAAGCTTATGCAGTTGGTCCCATGTCTCTACGACTCTTCGTTTTGAAAATTTTTAATTATTCCTAAAATTCATAAAGTTTCAGGGGCAATAACTCATTGAAAGGTCAAGGAATACTTTCACAATGAATCATTGAAGTGTCTACTATATTAGTCGAAGACAATAGTGAAGGTTTCATTTCTCTACAGTTTATGGTTTCGGAGGAGTAGCGATAACAAGCTTTTTGCAAAAGGGATAGTAACTCCGAAAGAGGTCGAAGTTCATATACGCAGGGTCAACTGCGAAAATCTTTTACAAAGTGTATTCTAATGAAATAAAAATCTTTTCGATAAATCTTGAAACAAAAAATCACACGGCGGAAAAATAATAAAGAAAAAGGAAAAAAAGAAACAGAAGAATATCAATAGGTCTTTCCACAGAAAGGTGGAAAGACCTAATAATAAAAAAAAGAAACAGAAGAAAATCAATAGGTCTTTCCACAGAAAGGTGGAAAGACCTAATAATAACTAGGAGACTTATTGTTCATAGAACAATAAGAGGTCTTTCCACCTTCTTGGAATTTTAATTTTGTTTTAAATCTGCCTCCTTAAAATTAAATTCCGTGAATAAGAAACCAAAATTGGCTTAAAGGATAGAAAAAATGAAAATTAAAAAATAAAATGAAATGACCTTGACCTTTGACCTTGAAAAATATTCAAGCTCAAAGGTCAAGGGTGACAATGCATTTAACCCCATGCTTCTATCACTTATAGTTTTCAAGTTATAAGAATTAATAGTAAGTACAAAGACATTAAAGGGCGATAACTCATATAGGAGGTCGTCAGATCCTTTCGCACTTATTCAGTGAAGTTATGCCTAAAGACCCTTAAGACATTAGTGAAGATTTAGTGTCTCTACGGTCTACAGTTTCGTGGGAGTAGCGATAACAATGTTTTCCGCACAAGGGGCAATAACTTTTTTAAGCATTTATCTTAGGGGACAAAAATGGAATTCTTGAAATAGTTTTAAGAGTTCAAATTAATGATGCAAAGACATTAAGTATATGTTAAAAGACAAAAGAGATATAAAAAGAGCTTGATTCCTCATTTTTGGAGTGACCTTGACCTTTGACCTTTGCATGAAATTTTAGATCAAAGGTCAGTGAATCTTATGCAGTTGGTCCCATGTCTTTACATCTTTTCGTTTTAAAAAAATATATTTTTTTGTAAAATTCGAAAAGTTTCAGGGGCAATAACTCATTGAATGGGTTAACAAATCCATTTGAAATGTTAGAGTGAAGAGTCTTCTTTATCAGTTAAAGACATTGGTAAAGGTTTCAAACCTCTGCGTTTTAAGGTTTCAGAGGAGTAGCGATAACAAGCTTTACAGTGAAAGGGGCAATAACTTCGAAAGGGATTAAAGACCAAACTTCTTGGGTCGTTTTTCGGAATAACTTTAAATATCCAGTATCATGAACTATTAAGTTTTTTGATAAGCCTTGTGGTTTCAAAAGTTAAGGGAAGAAAAAGAATAATAAACATAAGCATTTCAAGAGGTCTTTCCACAGAAAGGTGGAAAGACCTAATAATAAACATAAGCATTTCAAGAGGTCTTTCCACAGAAAGGTGGAAAGACCTAATAATAATAAGAAACAGTAGAATCACTATAAGGTCTTCCGTGAAGACGGAAGACCTTAATAAGAAGAAACAATAGAATCGCTATAAGGTCTTCCGTGAAGACGGAAGACCTTAATAATAATAAGAAACAATAGAATCACTATAAGGTCTTCCGTGAAGACGGAAGACCTTAATAATAAGAAACAATACAATCACTATAAGGTCTTCCGTGAAGACAGAAGACCTTAATAAAAGTGAAAAAGAAACCGAAAAAAAAACAATAAGGTCTTCCGCAGAAGACGGAAGACCTTAATAAGAAACAGTAGAATCACTATAAGGTCTTCCGTGAAGACGGAAGACCTTAACTACTATATTTCCGTCACCTGTAATAGCATATGCAGCATGCAACTACAACTATAGTTATACACAGTACGGTGAAGAAGAACATAAACAAGATAGAGGATTTGGTTTCAGATACTCGATATCCAGGCAATGTAAAGTTGTTTTTTTTCAGTTTTGTAATGAAAATTTTTTGAAGCAATGTTCGATGTATATTTGTAAGAAATACAAGGTGTAGTCTTTAACTTAAAATATGAAGTACACATTCAAGACTGGGCCCTTTGTGATTAAGAATATTACTTATATTAACCGCGTCAATTCCTTTCCTTGCCTATGTTATATTTAGAGTACGAGTTTCCTACTGTATCAGAGATACAGGGCGGGGCTTGAGGCGAGAGCGATAGCTCGAGCCGGGCCCCGCCCTGTATCTCTGATACAATAGGAAACGAGTATTCTAAATGACTTGTGACATGACCTTTCTAATGACCTCACCAATTTACATTCATATTTGGGTACATATCTCTCAACCAATCGGATGATTTTAGCAGAAAATTGATTTAGTATCCCATTTTAAGCATTCGCAAGTGAAATGCCGAGAGAGGTGGACATGCAGGTATTTATCATTTTAAAATAATTATTTAGGGGATGCATTATATAATTTGTTTTCCAAAAAAATAAATTTAAATTTGATTGCTTAGGTTTTTTTCTCTATTCAGCTGTTGCCGACTTTGTTTTTTAAATTTAAGCTACGATTTAATCCAAAACATTTAAATATATAAGAATCATGTGGGAATGTTTTTGAAACAAAAATACTTCTGCGAAACTGTATTCTGAGAAAAAAGTCCGACAATGTCCTACACCTGTCGTATTATTAAAAAAATGAAATAAACAGATGAAATGAAAGCGAGGGGGGGGGGGGGGGGGGGGGGGGGGTATTTTACCTTCATGTTTTTAATAAAATGTAGAGTAACCAAAAGGGATCCCAGCACTCACTGGTACCCCCGGTCAACCCTCCTGTGAGTTTTTGTTTTCTTTTTCGCTTTCGTATATGTTTTTTGCTAAACTTGTATACATACGCTTATTAATTTATCAACAAGAAACGATAACACTACATAGTGTCTTGGTTGGCTATAAATCTACCCCCTTCCTCGAGTTTCTACTTATTTTTTTTCGGGGGGGGGGGGGGGGGCGTAGTAATCATTTGTGAACTGCCCCACTCCCTCCTTTCTAAAATTTTTGAATTCGACACTATTAATAACTTTACGTTGTAAAATTTTATTCTTAATTCACCTCAAATTTTGAGTAAATACCAACAGTGCTTTCATGGAAATTGAACGATTCTTGTGTCTGAATATGGATACAGCTTTCCGTCATGGCTAAAAATAAACCGTACTGTATCGTTGATATTTTGCAGATACAGTACAGTTTCTGCTCATTTGCATAAGAAACGCCCACAAAAAGTGTTCTGTATCGCAGTTACAGTACGCTTGACTTCAAAGGAAAACTCGCCGGGTCATGTCACAATGAAGTTTAAGGGAAAGACGACATACCTTATGATAATTAAAATCTCAACAACAAAAATTTAGTGTAGATTAAAATTTCAAAAACGATTCATAAATTGCATGAAATAAATAAAAATACCGATATCTTTTGGTTGGCCATTTCTTCTGTCTCTTCAAAACATTTTTTCATCTTTCTCACTTCTTCGTCATCGAAGAAATTCCTGTTTAAAAGGACTAGAATATTAGTACATGCATATTGTGGCTTATCATTCTCATTGTATGTCAAAAAAGATTGCTATGAAACTCTTATAAAAACTGTGTTTTGTTTTTGCTGTGAAAAAGTATTGCATACACGTACCTTATGATAATGAAACCATTTTCTTCATATTCTTTCAATCTTTGGTCCGTAATTTCAAAGTTTATGGCTTAAAAAATATATTATTCAATTTGAAAATATATATTTGCATGTTTTTTAACTGATTTTTTTTTAATTGATGAAAAAATAAATATGATATCCCGCTGTCAAACGATAACATAATAATATGGTGATTCAGAATGTAGAAATTTAGCTATCTCGGTATTAATCATTTTACCTGATTTATCACTGCCTTTTTACCATAAAAATTAAGACAATGTTTCCTCAAGGTTTAATGTACTTTTGAAATCACAAGGCTCCTCAAATAGAGAAAAGGGTTCTAAAGTCTCGGGACTGAAATTATGGTTATAATGTGATTGCTTACTACAGATGTAAACTTCAAATTTTACAGGAAGACTAAAGGGTAACTATTGTAGTACTATTTATTCCCTAACAACTATTATAACGTTATAATGGTCTTCATTGAAGACTTCGGTTGCTCGCAGTGGTATCTTATTCACTCTAGTCTAGCGATGGAGTTGATCTTATCGTCGCGAGTTCGAACCCCACTGCGGGACGTGGAAGCCGGTGTAAAGACGAATAATGACCCCCATCGAATAATGACCGGGGGTAATTTTTCAACGACAAAAAATGACCCCCCACCAGTAAAAAAAAAAACATTTTTTGTAGAAAAAGAGTCCTAGGGGTAATTATTTTATATGTTAGTCCTATAAAAAATTGACCCCCATTGAAAAATGACTCCCTTAAATGTGATACAAAATTTATAACAGGTGAAAGGAAAAAATATTACGAAATAGAGTTTTTAATTTTTTTTTTCACAATATACACTCTTTGATATCTTTCTTACAGTGAAACTAAGTTTTACATTTTCTGTAACCAGAAAAATACCAAAAGTCGTATGAAATAATTAAGAGATTCACGTAGTCTTTCAGTGCTAAAATTGTGTTTGAAAAGAGCTTCTTTAATTGTCAAGTAAATAAAATTTCTTTTTAATATTCCTCCTTATCATGTTTGCTTAAAGAATGATATTCCACTTGTTTTTAGAAATCAAACCATGCAACAATCAGGTTTAAATATTCCTTAATAGGAATTTTTTTTCTTCATTTCAACTTTTAGCTTGTATAAGTTTGGAAAACCCTATTTGACAATGAAAGAGGAGGAAATTTTTATCCCCCCCCCCAAAAAAAAAAAAAAATTACGTAAAATCAAAACAATCAAAACAAAAAAAAATTAATGAAAAGGCAAAAATATAAATAAAACTCTATACCTTTCAATAATACTGAAAGAGGCTCTAAATAAAATATCGAAATGAAGTAAAGCCTTCACACAAGAAAATCATATCATAATTTACTTCGCAATGATTAAATCATACTTTAAATGTTGGTGGGGTATACTTGAAAGTATTGTGGGAAAGTAACGGTTGAAAATAGGTGGAATAGTAGATTATTTTAAGCTTTTTTTTTAGTCCCTCCTTACAGAAAAATAAAGGAAGGGTAGTTTTTTGTTGTTGCTTTTGTTGATAATCGACCTGCTCCTAAATAAGTAAGGGGGTGGGGTGGGTATAACACCTAAAATATGCCCTGTAAAGCAATGGGCTAGTGTAAAATACACATTCTAATGCAAAAACTATACATGTAGACATAATCTTTTGATTTAGCACACAGTATTCATTACATTTCTTAATTCTTGTTTTTACTCCACCATTTTACTCAGTTCTGAGTATATTTTCCAAAGAATTTAATATGAAAATCAGAACAAACATTCTCATTTTTGTAACGTCTTCATTTTACTGTATCGTAATATGAACAGTCAATTGAAGACCATTTCTATTTATGTCCCCATAATCTAAGATTCGGGGATATATAGTTTTATCGTGTCCGTCTGTATGTCTATCTGTCTATCTGGCGGTCTGTAACCTTGACCATAACTGTTCATTTATTGGAGCTATGACTTTCATATTTAATATGTGTATTCCTTAAGACAAGATCTTACTTTAGGTACCACAAAATTTGACCTTTTGACCTTTACCTTGGAGTTTGTGTCCATTTTACACAAAAATGCCAAATTTTTACTTTGGCCATAACTTAAAAACGGTAGATAGAAGTACTCTCATACTTCACATATGTATTTTTTGGCATGACCTTTCATTGGATACTAAAAACTTTGACCTTTTGACCTTGACCTTGGAGATTTCCTTACTTATGAAAAAAACTTTAACCTTGGCCATAACATTTGAACGGTAAGGGCTAGGGTTTTCATACTTCACATATGTAATCCTTGTTACATTAAACCTTTTTTAAGAAACCATCAACTTTGACCCTTTGACCTTTGAGTTTGACCTACCTTTCAAAACCTTATTCTTAGCCATTACTTTTGAACAAGCCGTGCCAGGGCTTTCCTATTTTGCAATTGTATTTCTTGTGAGAAGACCTTACTTTGGTTACCAATATATTTAAATTGCATTTAAGAAAAGTTTAATCTTTGTTATGTTGCCATATAGGGGCATAGCTGTTTCACAAACACATCTTTTTATACCCCCGCTTGAAAAGTGGGAGGGTAATATAGTAATCGGTATGTCCGTCCGTCTGTTACGCTTTGGGGTACCCATCTCTTATCCGCAACTCCGCTCATACCCTTGAAGGAAATGAGACTTTCACAGAATCTTTATTACATATTGCTATTGTGCACATCCTATTTTACTTTTTGATCTGACATATATTTTGGATTTTCCAGAGCAAAACATGGATTCTGCTATTATATTTATATGAGAGTGCAGGGGGTTTTATTTAGTGAGCTCATTGCTCACAGTACCTTTATAGTTATACACAAGAGGAGGATATAATAATACTTAGTATATAATACTGCTGATTTTTTCTGTCAGTACGATGATTTCCACCATCGAAAAACAATGTTTACCTAACCCTTTAGGCTCGATAAATCTTTTACTCCTTTAGATTCTGAATCATGGCATTGACCTTAAAATATAGCTATAATTGTATAATGTTATGAGATCAACATATCATCAATTTATTCCCAATTAGCTCAGGTGAGCATTTTGGCCAATATGCGTCTTTATCTAATTTTTTTTGCCCCCTAAGAATTTCAGCTTTAATCCACAGGGAGTCATTTTTCTACGGGGTCATTTTTCTTCACGTGGGTTTTCAGCAAATTTTTAGGATGGTGACACTTTTTCTACGGACAAATGGGTAATTTTTCGCCTTAAAATATTGACCGGGGGTAATTTTTCGACAGCTAAAAATGACCCCCGGTCATTATTCGATGGGGGGTCATTATTCGTCTTTACACCGGTAGCAGAAGGAAACCGGTCCTTCGGATGAGAGAATATTAACCGGGGTCCCGCGTAGCAAAAGGTCGGGGAAAATAAACTTAAGCTTAAATAAGCTCAAAGGCCCAAAATGTCGAGGACAGGAATAAATTTGTAGCCATACACCAGCAAGTAATAACATCTTAATATGAGTGAAAATATCTCTAATAGACGTATAAAAATACATCGAAGCATTTGCCGAACGCTATGCTTCTTAGATATGATATTAATGCTCTGTAATTTATGTAAATTGTTTGTATTAAGAACATTGAAATAAGGAAAATCTAGGTAAGAATGAACTGACTTACCCGACATTTTGATCCAACTGATGTGAGACCTGCATGTGTGTACTGTTAAGGCTATCTCTCCCCGGGAAACAAGGACAACGTCCATAAATCCCTATCTAATGGCCTAAAGTTATCTTAAATCTAATGACCTTAAGTTATCTTAAATCAGTGACCGGAATAACAAACCTTCCATGTGTATAATATTTATATTGCACATAGTATGATATATATAATTACTTCATAATATATATACGAGGGCTGATCCAAAAGTTCGTGGAATTTCTTTCTAAAATTTTATCGTGATTTGATGAAAGCAAACAACGGAAATATCCATAATATAGAGTCATAATGCAACAATATTAGAAAATTTCACCACTTTCCAGTTACCATTAAGGTCACACGAGCTTTCTGAAAATGGATAGTTATGAAACCCGGGGGAGACTTCGACGAAAAGTCAAGTTAGATATGTCACGTCACGGTTTAGAAGTATCTAGCCCAAATGTCCAATTTGAATACGTAATTCTCCAAAATGCTGCCCTTTCCTATATTTTTTTTCTCAAGAAAAGTCTGAGTATCCTCTCGAACCAGCTTATCTTCATTTTTTACTCATATTTCAAAATACTATATTTACCATATTTAGTATTTTCTATGATTGACCCGTCCAAGTTTTTAAAGATTTTCAATGGTATGCTTTACCAATGCAAAAATTAATACATGACTTGGAAACCTGGTCATCAAATGCAGAATTACACATCTGAATTACAGAGTTCTATAATTCTACTATTATACGGGTATTCATTTTATCGCCAAACTAAGCATCATTTGATTTCAAAGTAGAACAACACCTACGCAAATCGTCAAAACACTTAATCTGAAAAAGATTTAGACAATCTTTTGTTTATTTCTTTAGTATACAGTATCTAAATATAAACTGGCCATTATCATCTTTGTTGAGATTACCTTTTTTTAAAATATTTTGTTGCAAAAAGAACGATATAAGCGGATGCATTTTGAATATGTTCCTTTTTTCTCTGTCAGTCGGGGGTTTTTTTTCACATACAAAAAAATAGCTGTTGACTATATTAAATACATAACAAAATGAGGGTTACATTAATTGTTCCTTTCCCTTTGTGTTTTGTTTCCATTCGTGTGACCTCATTTTAAATACACAGCGCTGGTATAATTTTACGATGTAAAAAGATGGCCTCCAAACACTCGAAGTAAAATTTCTTACGCAGACTCTATATCAATCAGAACAAACATTTCAATGATAGAACAAAATTGGGTCATCTTCAGAGAAACGGAAATATTTGAACCAAGGACGGGAATTTAAAAGTCCATCAACTCAGCAGAGAATTGGACCTAAAACTAAGCTAAGACAGGTTAGTCAATGTATTAATACTGTAGATTTCGCTTGATGAATCTTGAAAATTAACCAAGAGTGATTTTACAGATGGCGGATCAGGTTACTCTTAAGATAGGCTTCATAGGCGCTGGCGCCATTAACTTCGGTCGGCAGCACCTGCCATGGGACCACGCTTCGCGCCTAGAACAGCTCGGAGACATTGATGTCATCGGTATTGTGGACCTGGACGAAAAGTTGGCAAGGAGCGTTCTAGAAAAACGACAATCTTCTGCAAAGTATGGTCATCTCTACAAAAACTGCAAAATCTTCAAAAATTACAAAGAACTTATTGAGTTAAAACCAGATGCTGTGTTGATAGGGATTCCTCCGGCTTATCGTGGTTCTTTTTCAGAGGGGAAAGACCTCGAGCTCCAGTTCGCACGTGCAGGAATACACGTGTTTGTGGAGAAACCTTTGTCAGTCCTGCCGCCGGAGGATTTTATGAGCTACGCCAAAGCCGTTACAGAGACATGCAAAGAAAAGAAAGTCATAGTGTGTGTCGGATATATGTTCAGGTATATTTTCTGTAATACAGTAAATATATATAGCATATCAATCAATTTCCACTTAAACTTGGCAATTGCACGAAATTAGTTCAAGATCTTTATCATTATGTATTCCAGATATCATGCTGGCATACTTAAAATGAAGGAGCTAATAGCAAAACATGGTGGGAAGGTGATGGCGTTCAATGCGAGATACTATTTTGCCTACACCAAAGCTGTTAACAAGTATTGGTTCAATGAGGACTTTAGCGGTGGACCAATCGTAGAACAGGCTACACACTTCTGTGATTTGGCGCGGTTTGTGGTCAGTGACGTAGATCTTCCTACGATACACACTCTTCTGCTGAAGGACTCTGATCCCAGTGGCGCTGGACATCTAGCTTACGTTCCAATTGAAGCAGAGGACGACATAACTCCTGAAAAAAGAATCCCTCGAGTAACAATGAGTCACTGGCGATTCATGGACGGTGGATTAGGTACCTTAATGCACTCAATAGCTCTACCGGGAACAAGGTACGAGGCCAATATTGACGTTCAGCTAGATGGACTCAAACTGTCCCTCATTGAACCTTATGAAAAGGACTGTATCCTAAGGGTACGAAGTCTAAAAAACGAGGAGCCAAATAAGGATCAGGACTTTACCTTCCCTACCGATGATTCGTATCTCACTGAACTTGGAACATTTCTGAAAGCTGTCCGCACGAATGACCCCTCTTTGATTAAGAGTTCTTACAGTGACGCAGCACTTACGTATCAGATGACGTGGGCCATTCGACGAGCCTCTTAAATTATAAATAAAATCTTATTGTACATTGAAGCTGTCTATAAAACTGCAAAGAAAATGAATGACTCAACATTTGTGATGTTTTTATTTTTTATTATTTAGCATGTCAATCTTGCAATGATATTCCTGTACGAAGTAATCTGCCTAAGAATAAAATGTTTTAGGATGACTTTTTTCAATCATGTTTCATTTCAACTAATCACACTTGTGGTTGTTTGAGCCAAAAGTCTTTTCCTGTGAAGTCACTATAGTTTTCACAATTCATTATTGCTGAATTTTCAACCTGTAAAAGAGGTGCAATGACGAGAAAGGGTAAACTGAAAACAAGTAATTTAATTTATACCTGAATAGTACCTACAATGTCGAGTGGTGTATATCCTGGATGTTTTTCGTGTGGGCCTGGGTCATTGGACGCTTTGTTGTATGCTATAACGAGAGCTCGTCTCATGTTCTTACTCGTATTATCACTGCTGGTGTGAAGAACATTGCAATGGAAAAACAGGGCATCTCCTGCAAAACAAGTCTTTTATCTCTCATTGCCCTAACTTAGTGATGAAGGGCAGACTTTAAATACTAGTACTTGAAATGTAATGATTTACAAAAAGATCAATTCTATAAACATTCCTCACCTGCCTTCAGTTCCACGTGAATCAGATCGCAAACTTTCTCGATCTCCTTGACTCGTTCTACGTCCGCGCCAGTTTGCTCCCCGACTATTAAGTGGTCAATTCGTCCACATTTGTGTGACCCTTTCAAAACCTTTTTGAAGGTAAAATGCATTACAATTCATCAAACAAAAAATCAAAAAAGACAAATAGTATATACATGTACTAGTAATTAAAAATAAAAAAACTTTTAAACAACTTACCTGCAAACAACCGTTTTCTTTCTTGCAATCATCCAATGCTACAAAGACCGTCATCATATCAGGGAACATACAGCCGTATTTATACCAGTACCTGGTTAAATATGACGTCACTGAGCATACTACAGGATATAAATACACTGTATTCACTAAGTTTACCAGACTTACCCATAATCTTGGTGCCATTCAAAAGTACCTCCTATATATGGTTCCTTGGCAATTAATTTGGTGTGGTAATGGTAGACCTCTCCCCCTAGTAACTGAAAATTAACCGATTTATACGCATTAATTTTGTATAATAATGAATTTATTGAAATACTAGTAAATCGTTAACTCACCTCTTCACATGTCTTGGCAACTTTCTCAGAGCGTGCAACAATACCAGTGACGTCATTTCCCGGATGCTGCCACAGAACCAGTTTTGGTTCTCTCCCATTCTTGTCTGGTCTCTGGAAAATAAAACACAGAGAAGTAAAAATTACCATTTTAAGTGTAAAGACAAACTAAGCAAAACATGATTAGACAGACGTACTTTAAACTGATTAAAACATGATTATATGGAACGCCATCACTGCCTTATAGCATAAAACTATGCATTCATTATGTCAATCTATCATAACGTGATGTGAACATATCTTTACGTTATGTCAACTTTTATGGGGTGATGTAAAAAAATCTTTACATCATGTCAATGCTGCATTATATGAAGTAAACGCATTCTTCTATTATATCAGCTCTTTAATTATAAGTTGAAGTCCGAAGTTCATTATGTGAAGTGAAAATATGTTTACATTGTGTTAAAATTTATTACGTGCACGTGAAATGAATGTTTTTTTTATATTATTTCATTTATTTAACATGTTGGGTCAAAATTGCATTAAGTCAAGTTAATTTCGTTTTACATGTGTTTTATGATTAAATTTATCATTACTTTCAGTCAAAGTCCATTCCCTTTTGTGAGTGTATATTTCTATTATAACAAACCATTATTATGTGATATGAATGTATCTTTATTTTACGCCGAGGTCATAATGATGTAAGGTGAATACATCTTACCTTTATGTCAGTGCTTTATTACGTGATGTATAAAGGCTTATAATATAATGTGAACATATATTATGGAGACAGTCCCGGCGTTCCATATTATATCAACACTTTATTACGTTATGTCAAAACTCCATTCCTTAATGTGGATATTTAATAAGAATATGTTAACTCTTTCTTATGTGATTTAAAATTATCTTTACATTGTATTAACTCTTTTTCACGTTGATTACAAATGTTCATTACGTGCTGTAAAATACATTTACATTATACCAAAGTTGATAACAGTGTTTTCACGACTGGGAAGGGGGGGGGGGGGGGGCAGGTCCTGATTAATTAGGACAGACGCATTATATGAGGGGGGGGGGGCTTGCTTCCTCTTTCTTCCAGACATAAATTTATCATAGAAAATGTTCATTTAAATTCCGCACCCACTTTTTCCTGAAGTATAAGGGTAATGTAGTATATTTGGATTTTTTTTTTGAGGACTGATCGAAATTGGACACCCCCCCCCCCTTTCACCCGAAATAGGATTTTCAAGTTTGGACAAATTATTATTATCATTTTTTTTTTTTTTGCCTTTTCCTGTACGTTATTTTTTTCTGGCTGACAAACCTCCCCCAACTTTCAAAAAGGATGCAACGTCACTGGAATTAGTCATTTTTCAACTATTCCAGGACCAGAATTCTGTTACAAAAAATCTACCAGTACCTCACTTAAATCAATTGACCATGCCTCAGTAAACATGGGAACATATCAGTGTCGATTTTGGGTTCTTGAAAAGAGTAGCTGTGGGGGGACGGTATGTGTCTAAGTTGGGGACCATGCAGGGGGTGAAAGCCTGGAAGCCCTAAGGCTTTACGGTTTTTTTTAAATATAAAACGTTTTCAATTTATTTCAGTTATACTTTATGTGAAACTAATGCAATGTCCTACAAAGTAAAACCAATTTATTAATTTCATGCATATTTTGGTCACTAAAGATGGGAGGGCGGGATCCCCCTTTCCCCATCCACCCACCAGTGCACGTACGCAAGACGATGTGTTTACACTTTTAAAAAAAAAGGGAGGGTTAAAGACAGATAAAAAGCTTAGGACAATTTTCGTGGTTAGATCAGAAGTTTCGGACTTTTTAAAACAATTCAAAATAAAAAGAAAAATATTGCTGCATGACACATACTGATATTTGATTTGCGATAATTATGAAATTAAACGGCCATTGAATTTCGACGTTAAAAAAACAATCGCATGAATCGTCAATAAGGATTCCACGGGAACATAATCTTATTTATAAGTTTTAGCCTGATATTTACTTAAGGATTAATGAAGTCTTGTGTATAATTTAATATTTGATATGTTTGATTTAAATTATTTGCATGTTTAACATATTTGCATGTAATACTGAAAACACAAAACGAACTTCTAGGCATAACCTAAACCTTATGTCACACAATAAAGAGTTGAAATATTCTAAGATATACTGACAAGAGGCTTAGCATTTTAGACACAGTGTAAAGATACAATGGCATAACATAATAATGATTTGTCAAAAAGTAAGGGAAAATTGACATAATGTAATAGATTCCCGTTGTCATGTACCATATTGATGACACAATGTAGTAAAGAATTGGCCACATGTGACAATTCTTTTCGCATCATGTAATAAAATTCTGACATCATGTTATAGCGACTTGATATTGAATTAAAGATAAGTTCACATCATGTAATGAACTACTTAGACCAAATAGCAGAGAGTGCACTTAATGTAATAATGAGTTGAAATTATATAAAAACATCTTTACACCACGTAAAATTGTTTTGACTTAATATCATAAAGAGCTGATATAATGCAACGGAAGATTGGCACAATGTAATAGTAGTGTGAGTAAATGTCATAAAGAGTTGACATAATGTAATAGAAAGTTGACATAACGCAATAGTAGTGTGTGTAAATGTCATAAAGAGTTGATATAATGTAATGGAAAGTTGACTCAATGCAATTGTAGTGTTCTGCTATAAGGCAGTGACGGCGTTCCATATGATTAGACAAACGTACTCCATACTGGTGTTTTAGAAGTTCTGGGTTTTCGACGGCTTTCTCCACTTTTAGCAGTTCTGCCTTACTTAGTAAACCTCTGAAATCAAATCATTAACATCTTGGCAATGAAATTAGATGTAATTGCAAGATCTGCGTCCTTTTAAAACAGTTGAAATACTACTGTCTGTTTTTATGTATGTAACCCTTTCATTTTTTTTTTCTTTTAACTAGTATTTTTTTTAAATCCTCATTTGATGAACGGAGGCTCTACGAAGTACCTGTATATACCTTACAATAATACATCCATCCTCAATGAAACATCGCTTTGCTTCATCTGTTATGGTTAGTGAATTGTTTTCTATGATATATTCTGAAATCAGACAGATTTAGTAAATTCGAATGAAAAAATACTATGATATTTTATCATATAGCGGTATTCAAAGCAATTACCTGCGACTTTCATCGTGTGGATGTATTGCTGTTTACCTTTTCTGTTTATAATTCGGGGGTCATTTGTTGTATAGTCCACAGATACTAGTACATCATCCTAAATCTCGACCCACATTAGGGACTATGATATTACACAGGCATATCAATAGTCCGTGGTTTTAAATAGAGAAAATTGCGTCGAAATTTCGAATGCTTCGTTTGTGCAAAAAAAATCTGTCTGAATTAATATTAAATGTGATTTACATTGTAAGGTTTGTACCAAATATTATTTCTCTAAAAAGATCCACAAAATCAAACTAAGATAATGAAGATTAGAAGATAGGGGAGAAAATCCTGTTACTTTTCTTTCTTCAGTTCTACACTTAGCTGCAGAATTGTAGCTCGCTGGTCTAAAAAAAAATGGGACATCTGTCTTTTAAAGCATTGTTTACGAAAGGCTGGAGAACTGTAAGCGTTATGGTTTTATATATTAGTCCTTGGCCATAACGCTTCAGATCCCGTAATGCAAAAAATGCGAAATTTACGGCGCAAGATTTGATTGTACACAAAACTGTCAAGTACTCTGAAGTTGACATCGAAAAGATGCTCGAGTTTCTGATTGACAATATCTATGTTGCTTTTGGAGACCAGGTTTATCAACAATTTATTGGAATTCCCATGGGTACCACATTGCGCCCAGTTATTAGCAGACATATATTGTATTCAAATGAATCAGAATTTGTGCTAAATCTTATGCGTGAAATAAAATATATGGCGATAACGAACAGCAGTCAAGATCAAAAGTCCATAAAACAATACAAAATAGGAGCAGAGCAAACACGGACCTCCAAAACAGAGGTGGGATCGGGTGCCATGGAGGAGTGAGCATCCCCTGCCGACCGGTCACACCCGCCGTGTGCTCCTTGTCATGATCGGGAAATAACGGAAAAATCCGTCAATTCAATGAATAAATAATGGACAAACAATTAGTATGAAAAACGTCAGTTTCTTCTTTTCATACATGCGATTTTGCACATTCTGCTTCATATGAATACAAAAATAGGTCTGCTCATAACGGGGCGCAATTGATAACCATGGGAATTCCAATAGATTGTTGGAAGATCTGGTCTCATAAAACAACATAGAAAAGAAGAAAACATTTGTGTGGCCTTCAACTCGATATTTAGATATATTGACGACTATTGTCAGTTGACAATGGTAATTTCCATTCTGATGTTGATACGATATTCCTGGTAAGCTTCAGATAAAAGATGCCACAGAGTCTGACACATCTGTTCATATCTGAGTATTTTACTTGAAAAAGACGTTAATGGTAATTTAACAACCAAGCTCATGAAAAACGTGATGACTTTAACTTTTCTATCGTCAACTTCCCTTATTTATGCAGCAATATACCTTCATCACTTACATAAAGATTTATGTATCTCAGTTGATTCGAGACCCAAGAGCATGCTCTACATATGAACAATTTCTAAAACGAGGTAAATTATTGACAAACAAGTTGATGAAACAAGAATATCAGCAGTCTCATTTAAATTCATTACTTCATAAGTTCTATGGTCAATACAATGACCTTGTCAGCAAATACAAGATTTCATCGATTCAAATGCTCATGACTGACATTTTTCATACTTATTGTAAGTCCATTATTTATTCACTGATTGGTAACGGATTTTCCCGTTATTTCCGATCATGACAATAAGCATGTGACCGGTCGGCTGGTTATGCTCACTCCTCCATTGCATCTGATCCCACCTCTGATGTGTTGGAGGTCCGTATTTGCTCTGCTCGTATTTTGTATTGTTTTATGGACTTTTGATCTTGAATACTGTTTGTCATCTCCATATGTTTCATGATACATTGCAACATGGACTAGAATGCATACATATCAAATTGTTACATATTTTACCATATTTTATAACCCCTGACCCTAGATTTTGGTAGAAGACAATGCTTATTACAATAATGCCAACTATTTTTAAAACTACTTGATGTCCAGGAGTGAACATGCTATTTAATTAAAGATAACACCAATTTTTTGTAATTTAAGCCCCACCTCTTCAGTCCAAAAGAGGAGGTAGGGGGAGAGAGATCGTGAAATTAGATTTTTTTCCCCTCTACTTCATATGATCTATGCAAAAACTAGTTCAGTGGTTCAAGGAAAGAACCCAACAGAAAATGTTAAAATGTTAAGACAAAGGACATTGGATGAAAACATATAGCAACTTTACCTTAATGAGTCATCTGATATTAAAACCTGTAATGTTTCCTCTGAAGCGAAATTAAATAAAAAACTTTTTTATGCTTTCTCATTTGCTACAGTTCAACATTACTAATCACAGCATGTATTAATTCATACATGACCACAAAATCATGAGGAAATCTAGTGTTTTTAAATTTTTATTAACTGAGTTCAAGATAAATAGCAATCTTCTCAACAAATCATCCCAGCTGATCACGATAATGAGCTACAATGATACCTGTCTGACTTAATATACACATACTATGATGGGGCCTGTTTAAAAGGAGAGGGAGTCATTTAAACTTATTCCTAGGTTTATATAGTATATCATACAGCATCCACTGTGAGCAATAATGAAAAGTAAAGAAATATAAATGCATAGCGTTATATGTGCTTCAAGTCAGTTATATTAATGTTTTTTCTTCTATTGAAAAAGGCAAGATGTGCAATATGTCAGAAAATTACACTTTATAGATACAGGTTCATTTTTCATTAAATGCAGTGAAGTGGAGAGAGTCAATGCTGGACTCGGTGTTGAAGATTGGTCACATAGTTTACATATATATGGATGTAAATGTAACAAGCTTAATGATGCAGCGAGTTGTCTTTATGTCATGATTTTGGCCTGGATATTAAAATGTCATACTGAAAATTACAAACCTAATCAAAAGGAAAGAAAATAATCATAGCATTTGTGTAAATAACAGAGGGATATATATTCATTGTTTAACTAATTCAAAACTTCATACACAGGTGTATCATAAATATCAAGGGATTTAATGGGAATTTTCTTCTCTGTTTTCTGAATGAAAGTTTGGCAATATATATATATGCACTTTTCTGTGTTATAAATAAAACATCATTTATTTTAAGATTATGAATACCTTGTCTGCTTTTCCAGTTATAATATATTTCAAATAATTTTAAGTATTTTTTAATATTAAGTACAGGTAAAGGATTCCAATTCCAAATAGGTCTCCAATTTTCTATGGAATAACATTGAAGTTTGTTTCCTGATAAAGGAACACTGGAGGCAAATAATGCTAGTAGTAGAAAGCTCAGGCTGAAGGAGTGGGGCTATTATATATAATATACTGTTATACATGGTGTATTATGCTGCATGTTGTCCACAATACTGTCAGGGTGATGAGTCAGTGTTAATTAATTGCTATAAATATCACAGAGAACAAGAAACATCCCTAATGGAGACATCACATTATCAATGGAATCTGTGTCAATCTACCATCAAATGAGAATGGCACCTTTCGCAACAAAATATAATGCAAGTACATATATATATGTAAAATCATGGAGAGCAAATCAGGGAATCTTCTCTGGTAGCTCAATGGGGGAGGCAGGACAACGGAGAAATTCTGTGGGACAGAAAATTCCTGTCATCTCTGACTTGCACTTGCTGTATGATGGAAAAGGTTTCCTATTGGCCGATATTGCTTGGTCACATGGTTAACAAAACTGGCAATGCAGTGGTGAGTGGAGGTCTTGCATATGATTATAAGCATTCACTAAGGATCAGTCATCATCCAGCTCTCTTACATACGCTAACGGGAAGTAACCATTCTGGAGGAAAAAAAACCAAAAATCATTAAAACTGTGCACTTTAGATTTTACATCACAAGAATTTTTAAATCAAATATTCTTTAAAAGATTTAATCTATTCTGGCTTATGCTGATTTAAATTTAGATAATACTGAAGAAAAATGAAGAAAATTGGCCAACCTTTCCTGTGACGCAGTGCTCTCCCTTCCACCAGCCTTTATCACTTCCTGTTTTACTGAGGATGGCCACTTTGTCTCCGCGACACAAGGACAGCTGAGACGTAGCAGTGGCCGCGTAATCGTACACCGCTTCTGCGTAGCCCAGAATCCGTGCATCTGAGAAACAGACATTATAAGATTACTTTGGTTAGAAGTCCCAAGATTAGAAAACAAAATAACTTAGATTACTGTACATCACTTAATTTTTCGTGACACCTTATTTTCATAAGATAGTCATTAATGGCTCTTTAAAAGGGAGACAAAATTTTCAATAATTGTGATTACTGCTTTTATATTCTCTTTGGGAATACTAATATACATAAGAACTTTAGTTTCAGGTGCACATTGCCTACCGTAATTACTCAAAAAAGAGTTCTCGTGAATAAGAAGTGATTTACAGTAATTCTTTTCTTGACTTACTAGCCCCTCCTCCAGCCTGAGATTTGAAAGGAAATTTTAGAACTGTATCCACCCCGGGAAAACTATCTGCTAGTGAGTTATCCTGATAGAACTCCACTAATTCCTGTAAAAGGATTCCACAATCAGAAACAAAGTCAATGATCAAACAGACAAACAGATACATTTTTTGAGAGAATGAAATATTAAAAAATATCAAAATAATAAGTTCATTAAGTTCCATCTAAATTAAATATGGTAGTGTACATCTGCTGTTAGTTTCCTAGGTATGTCTCACCTTCACCGTTTTGAAGTTCTTGTCCATACTTAATCTATAGAATCCCTCTTCATCCTTGCGAACTTTAATATGCTGTACAGAATTATTTCTAAAATCAAATGTGGGAGGCATTAAAATAAACTTTACCTGCATCTTTGTGGGATACGAGGAGTCTGCATGCAGTCATATGACAGTCATATGACTAGAGTCACATGACAAGATACTAGCTGAGAAACTGGTATAAAGGGTTCATGCTTCTCTCTATACTTGTACTTACACATCTAGCAGTAGACATCAACGATGTGGGTATGAAAGGAAACAGGGACCATCCATAGCAAGACAGACTTCCAGAAACTTTTAGGTTTCATATTGTTTAATTGCTTTTTTTTAATGATAAATGTGTGGTGTGGATTTCGTGTGCTATGGATGCCCCGTTTGATTTTGCCTTCAGAACTAAGACAACCTATAAGGACAGCCTTGAGCATGCCAATATACTCACAGGTAGAGAAGAAAAGAATTTAGTATCAGCTAAATAAAACAAGCCTTCTGCATTCTTCTCCACTCTGATGTGACGAACCTGGTTATCATACCTACAATACGAAGGACATGCAGAATAGCTGGATATAACCGTATAGTCACATGCAAGATTCAGAACTATATATATAACATGTTGGAAACTGTTATTTACAATCATGCATAATAACCATCAATACTAAAAGTTTTTTTTACATGTCTAATTTAACATTCTAAGTTAAGTGTTTGAAAAGAGCACTTAGTTTTTTTCTAGGTCACAATCTCTAATCTCAATCTTTGTACAACAAAAAGGTCCTAAATTTGTTAATAATACTTGCAAGCAATAGTCATTTTTCAACATTCCAAACTTGTTTTCACTGAGAGATAAATTTCATTTATAAAATCAAATAAAAATTTTTTTTTAAAGAAAAATACCAACAAAGGCATATAAGAAGAAATAACATGAAATGTCAATCAAAACAAAATATTATCAAATAAATACATCAAATGAAAAATGTGGATATAAACTAATTATTAACATTAATAATTAACATCACTCTGCTATACAGCAAGACAAACAATACAACTGAAAAATATTTCTGCATATCTAAAACAAATAAACTTTATACAGTAATTCTTATGTACAAATTTAAATACAACATTACCATCTATCATCTCCTTCTCTAGAAACATTTTTTTTTCATAATTTATATAAACTAAAAATATCTAAATGTATAAAATTGCCCCCCCCCCCCCCCCCCCCGGTACACTCAAATGATGCTAGCCTTTGCCGCTGCATTTCATTTCCGAAATTAAGCATAGCATTTCCGACATTTTTTAATTTCATTTCCGACATTTTTTGTTTTCATTTCCGACATAGTTTTGTTTTCATTTCCGGAATTTACCTGTGCGGCAATTCAATGTTTTCTAAGTAAGTGAAAATGGAATTTTAAAAGTATTTATTACAAAATATTGATAAAATAATAATAATAATAAAAAACAAGAGGCCCAAGGGCCTTGAATCGCTCTTCTGATAAATTGTACAACCTATCACTTGTATTTGAAGCCTCTAACCCTAAGTATCCTAAGACCAAAGTTGCATCACCTGACAAAGTTTGATTATTCTAAGCCAATAAATACCTAAGATAATTAAAAATAGCCATAAAATGTCGAAAGTAGGTCATCGTGACCTACATTTTAGTCAACATTTTTCAGAGTCCCAAGATGCATCTGCTGACTAAGTTTGATAATTCTAAGCCAATAAATACCTGAGATATTCAAAAGTAGGTCACTGTGACCTACTTTTTGGTCGACATTCTCGCAAAACCCAAGATGCATTAACTGACAAAGTATGATGATTCTAAACCAATAAGTACCGGAGATACTTAAATATAGCCATAAAATGTCAAAAGTAGGTCACTGTGACCTACTTTTTGGTTGTCATTCTTGGAAAACCGAAGATGCATCAACTGACAAAGTTTGATGATTCTAAGCCAATAAGTACTGGAGATACATGTACTTAAATATAGCCGCGAAATGTCAAAAGTAGGTCATCGTGACCTACATTTTGGTTGACATTTTTTAGAGTCCCAAGCTGCATCTGCTGACCAAGTTTGATAATTCTATGCCAATAAATACCTGAGATATTCAAAAGTAGGTCACCATGACCTACTTTTTTGTTGACATTCTTGGAAAACTGAAGATGCATCAACTAACAAAGTATGATGATTCTAAACCAATAAGTACCGGAAATACTTAAATATAGCCAAAAAATGTCAAAAGTAGGTCACCGTGACCTAATTTTTGGTGGACACTCTCCGAAAACCTAAAATCCATCAACTCACAAAGTTTGATGATTCTAAGCCAATAAATACCTAAGATACTGAAATATAGCCATAAAATGTCGAAAGTAGGTCACCATGACCTAATTTTTGGTCGTCACTCTTCGAAAACCCAAAATCCATCAACTCACAAAGTTTGATGATTCTAAGCCAATAAATACCTAAGATACTTAAATCTAGCCATAAAATGTCAAAAGTAGGTCACCGTGACCTACATTTTGGTCGACATTTTTCAGAGTCCCAAGATGCATCTCCTGACCAAGTTTGATGATCGTAGGTCTGAAGGTAATCAAAATATGCCTTTTAAACAATATTTGAAAACATATGCCTGCAAAATTCTAAAAGTAGGTCACAGTGACCTACTTTTTCTTAAATATGTTTTAAGGTCCCAAGATGCAGCAACTTACAAGATTTAATGATTCTAACCCTTTCAGTGCCTGAAATAATGGGATTAAATGTTTTATAAAGGATAAGACATAAAGTTCAAAAAGTAGGTCACAGTGACCTACTTTTAAGTTGACGTTGTTCAAGGACCCAAAATGCATCAACTGACAAAGTTTGATGATCATAGGCTTTAAAGTGTCCAAAATATGCCTTAAAATCAATTTGAAAACAAATGCCCGCAAAATTAAAAAAAGTAGGTCACCGTGACCTACTTTTGAGTTAACATGATGTGAAGTCCTAAGATGCATCAACTTACAAGATTTGATGATCCTAGTCCTTATAGTAAGCAAAATGTAAACATTTTTATTAACGGTAAATTTAGGTCAACTTTAAAGTGACCTTGAGACCACGCCCTTTGCCCCAGGGTCATGCCTCGAACAATTTTTAATCTTCAACATATCCTGATCCTTGTGTGTAAGTTTGGTGAAAATCTGCCTGGTGGTTCTGGAGAAGAAGATTTTTTAGCAACCAGTACTTTTGGTTTTGTTTTCCTAATTATCTCCCCTTGTTTTAGGGTCCCAACCCTTATTTTAGTATAAATGGTAGCCCTTGGGCCAAGGATACCCTGTGACAAATTTGACACTGATTGGCCAAGGGGTTCTTGAGTTATGGCCCATATTCTAAAAAGTTAACGCACACCGCACGACGCACACCGCACAAATGGCCATAGCATTAGCTCTTTGAGCCTTTGGCTCAGAAGAGCTAAAAACATCTACATATATATGCATACATGTAGCACTAAGTCTAGGTAAAAGAATTCAATGAGCATAAACTTTTTCACCACATCTAAAGTGCACTAAATTAAATGTCAGTGACAACACCACACTTATGTCCAAGTCATTGATAGATTTACAAAACTCGGATAATGGATTTCAAAGATTTATTTAAGATTTTTTCTTTAAAATTTTCATAAGTAAAGTATTCAGATCTGTTATTAAAATTACTACATATGTATCTGAAAAATGTCGGAAATGAAAACAAAAAAATGTCGGAAATGAAAAGTTGATAATTACCAAAATTTCCGGAAATGAAATGCAGCCGCCTTTGCACTGTAGTTATTCACACCATTTTAAAGGGGGCCAACTGGGGTTTCCATTGCATAATTTCATTAATTGGTAGATTGATTTCTTTATTATGTGTGTTGATTCATTATGAACAAAACATTATTAAAAAAATGCTATTAATAAGTTTTTTTTTTAAAGAATTAAAGTATCATTTTTAAAATTTCTCCAGAAATCCTAAAAAATTGTAATATTTAGATGTATTTTATAACACAGGGACATTTTGACATTTCAATTACTGTATAGGGGATAAATTTCACGGGTTGTAATTTTCACGTTTTTCTCTTCTTTGGCACAATCACGGTTTCTTGAATTCACGGAATTTGTATATATTAAAAGTTTCCTCCCTTATCTATACCTATTGAAAACTTATTCACTGTTTCTTGAATTCACGGATTCATTAACACCGTGAATATAGCGAATATTAACACCGCGAGCTATTTTCCCCCTATACAGTACCCAAATAGAAACCAGATGGTGGAATTGTGTGTTTCTTACATAAAATAAAATTTAAAGGTTACAGTCTGAAACCTTTCAGTAAATACAGGCAGATGTATCTGATAATTTAAACTGTGTTTACCGAATACTAAGAGAGAGTTCCCCTCTCCTGCCTGGGTTCTCGCTGACTCGAATTAAGAATGTCCCGTTTGGCATGTTGCCAAGTCTGCGATTGGCAGTGTCTCTGTCCATTGGACCCACAAACCTAAATACAATAAAGCATAAAATCTTACTATTTCAATGTTATTTTACATAAATTTACTTTAAAAAAGATTAATTTTATTTGTAACGACAATCGACGTAATGGATAACTTTGATTCCAGTATAATCATACTTAAATATTAAACTTCCCTGGTTCATCACAACATAGAATGGCTGACATACCATTTATAGACATTGAGCTGACTGGACATTCCATCGCTATCCACATTAACATAGGGAACATTGTTAGCGGGGGAGTGGGGGCGGGGAGGGGATACAATACTGGGCGTTCCATTCTTCATTTTCACATCCAAATACGAGGGTTTTCTGCGGATCTGATGACAATAAAGAGCTGGTTACAAACATGTAGATCACATTCATATATAACAAGCCAATCAACATATACAAGCTCGACCTGCAGTTGACATTCATACGAAATCTCAGCAGCAATTCAATAAATCACAGCTTGGATGCCAACACACACAAATCACTGTCATTCAGAACAAAACTGGGGGTACATAAAGCTCATTCTGTGAGCCTTTTAACGGATTCTCACAGAGAATAACAGGGGAATAGTTGGTTGTTGGATAAGTGTATTTTCAAGTTATGTCTGTAAAATGTTGATTTATACAAATAATTCACATGCTGAAATGGGGGGGGGGGGTAATACTGCTTAAGCTTCATGCTTTCTCAAAAATTTCTATTTGAAAATGACCTACCAAACTGCATTACCATCATATGCTTTATTCTTCTGTTTCAAAAACAAAGTCAGCAAAGTATTTGGGTTACTTTGTTATAAAAAAAAGTAATACAGCATAATAATACAAATTCTAACTCCAGACACCGAGTTATTAGATTGACAGATGTTTTATCATTACAGAACATGACATCTTACCCTTGGATTATTTTCCTCTTGCACAAGTTGTGAAGGGAACCAGCCCTCATCTCCATTCAGCAGTCCCTAAAATTGTAAAAAGATGTTACCAATGATACTGATTCTTCAACAGCTTACATATAGCAATTAATGTGTTCTTACTCCATGTTCTGTTAAATTACGTAGAAAGTATCTACAGCCATTTAGTTTCTGAAATTAACTATAGGATCTTTGTTTTACAGGTATCAGTCTCTCTGCTGTAAACACTTACTTTCCACCACTGAGCGTCATTGTTTAGTAGCTTTATCACATCGTCTTTCTGAAAGCTCAAGGCTGGGCGGCCTGCCCCGGGGCTGGGAGTGCCATTGTAATTACATAGAGCTCGAACCTGCCCTGTAAAGTCACGTATATTTACAATTAAACACTGTAAGTCAATGTGTACAATTAAGACATCTACTGAGGGAATACATGTATATATGAGAGGTTGCATTCCATTCAAAACAAAAAAAGTCTGAATGACGTTAAGTTCAGCATGCTTTTCACAAGACCTCCATCTAAGAAACAACCTGTGAAATCTGGTTACAGACAGACAGAAAAAGTTTTAAGTAATTTGTCATAAAAATAATGTATTAACAAAAGAGAAGAAAGCATGAGTGATGAATATGGCAAGCTAATGAAGCTGGTGTTTTAATGCAAAGTGTAAAGATAAGAAACTGTAAGAGAATTTGTAGATATGGATGTAAATTTTATATCAATCATTGCAAATGAAAACAAATCAACTGAATAACGTAAAACTTGATATACAATGTGCTGGAAAAGATGATTTAATGACATGCATTCAAAAGCATGAACTTCATACTCAATAAAAAAATATGATTTGGCAAATAAGTTGTTTGGAGAGTTTTATGTAGTACATTGTATTCTTTAAGTTGTTTAGTAAATAAGCATCATAAATACTGTATTATGTTGTGTGATTTTAAATCATTCAGTAAAGTAATTTACATTGATAAATACTTAGAGACACTAACTTCTGTATGATGTAAGAAATCTTAGATCAAAAACTGTCCCAAACTTTGCAAGAAAAGAAGTCAGTGTACCGATTTTCATAAAACTTTTCAGTAAATGAAATAAATCTAACAAAAGTTATATTTTGTTTTAAATGTACCAGTACATGTACTAAAAAATTGACAAATTTAACACTAGGTATTCCTGAAATATGAAAGAAATATTATTTTTTTTAATTTAATCTCTTCCTATCATCCAGTTGTTACACATAATACTAAACAGTTTTCTGTTTCCAGACAATGGTTCCAAATCACAAGAAATAAACAAACTGTACAAACATTAAACTCCTCTAAACCAGGAACATACTGGGGTTTTTCTCAAACCAAACCCTACTAGGACTTTTAACATTTAAAGAAAGCTACATTTGCAGGGAAGATGGAGGGAAGAAACGTGGAAGAAGAACTTACTATGCTGAACATGAGTGGGTGACCTCCCTACAATGTGTAATGGAGTGGATCAAAGTCAAATGTATGAACAATAAATCTCAGTAGAAAGACAAATGTGGAAAATGACAAAAAATGTACAGCTAGCTTGTTATGCAGAATATGAACAATTCTGAAACATTCTATGTTGTAAACATGTGAAGATTTTTCTCATATATCTGTAAAAAATATTCTGAAAGAATGTTACAATCAACAAGAAAAATATTATTGGTAACATCATAATTCCATTTTTAATGACAATGAATAATCTATAAATAATCTACAGTAATATACAAGAAAATAAAAAAAATTTTTACATTTGATGCAGTAGAGTTATTGCAATATTCTTGAAATATAAATATTTTTTTAATTCTTAAATATTCATGAAGTGAAAAATACTGTCCATGAAATCATGCTTTATAATTAGGAGGGTGTCAAGTTTATCTATAAAGAAAAGCTGTATTGCTTTGGTATACATGTACATAGAGACAAAGATCTCAATCTTCTCCTGAGGCTGATAAACCAGATCAAAAGGAAACAAGAAATTTAATTCCTACAGAAAAAAATTCATTCACCAAACATTCTACAGTTTATGTTCATATCATGCACCAATATCTGCATTAAGCCCTCTATCAAAACAGAAATGTAGAACTTAATGAACATAGTATCTTAGTGACATGCAGTAACAGACACAGTCTCCCTAAACTGAGTACAAACAAGCCATTTTGAATGAACCAGAGAGATTCTGAAAAAGACATAAAAATCACATTCCCAGAACTTCTTATATGATCATGCATTCAGTCATGCAATAAATTGACTTACGTTCACAAATAATACTAGTGGTTCGTCTACTCTCAAAGCGTGATATTGAACTACTTTCCCTGATCGATAGCGATCTACGGCGTTCATGAACCACATCCAAAGTTCTAAATGTTTCTGCACAAACCAAGCATAATGAATTGTTCTAGCATAGAAATAAGGACTACAATGACAAGTTTATGCTCAATTTTGCAGTGTGTGTACATTGTACATAGGAGAAGCTTGGATAAAATGCGTAATAGATGTTTAGGTAAGATAATATGAATTGGCAATCTAGATGTTTTTTTTTAAATCATGTGCAGGATTTGCCCTTTGAGTGTTTCTTTGTAATATGTAACATATCCTGAGGGAAAACTCATGTCCTGTGTGTAGCATGCTTGCAAGTGATAACACTCAACAACAATAAAGATTGGGGGAGAAACCATCATAGTGCTTAACTTACCTATCACTCGAGCTGGAATGGGTGGCACTGAAAAATAAAAACAGAATATTATATACTGTAAATCACTTTTTATTCGCGAGAACTTTAATTTACGCGAGACAGTATGCTCGCGAAAATTTGATACTCGCGTATAATAGTATTCCTTAAGATTATATAGAGCAATAACCACAATTCGTGAAAATTTTGTCTCGCTTATCAAGAGTCAATGATTATCTCGCGAAAATAAGGTGTCGCGAAAATTTAGTGATCTACAGTACATCAAAATCAACTCAAACTAGTTTTATTAGTTATGGGGTCAGTTAGAGATGTTCTCCAAATCGTTCTTAAGTCCCTTTTTTGGTGTCTTATTTCCTGTAAGATTCATTAATAAGGCAATAAAATATACATGTAATCATTATGGTCAATTAACATACGTAAAATCATATTGTTTTGTGAAAGCAAATTTTGAGGTATTGATATGTGGGGATTTGATTTTGTGATAGGAGAAGTGTTGAGTAGTAATGCATATTAAATTTGATATTTTGCGATGGTCATGAATTCTATACTCCATACTTCTAAAACAACAAAATTGAACCCCCATGAAAATTAGTATCTTACCTCTACTGCCTGTATTTGGAGGTTTGCCAATACATTCCTTATGCACAGCAATATCACTTCCTGGGTCTGAAAACACAAACAATACTTATGAGGTAAACTATGACAATTCTGCTACATGTACTGCTGGTAGATTGTTTAATTAGAAAGATTATTTTCCTTGAATTGAATAATGATAATTCATGATATCTTATTAAATCAATTATTAAAGATCTATCTTCATCACAGGGATCATTGGGATATGAAAAAACTTTTAATCTTAAACTCTTGACAAAACAAAGAAATCATACCTGTACACTTGTAACCCTGGAAAAACACACCTCTGAAAAAAGTGATCAAAAATATACATATAAAACAGACATAAGTCATTAAAAGTAAACATTACAAAAGCCTTTTGTCCCTATTAATTCCAGTATACAGCTTTATGATTATTATTTAAAATAATAACTGTTTTGACCAGTTATGAATAGCTCTTAGACAAATTGTATAGAGATCTAAGTATACGGTTAATTTGCTGTCTAGGATTCTTACCTCAGAAGTTTATGACACACACTACATTCCGTAGGCTTATCAAACGTGTGCATCACATAATTTATCCCTTGTGGAGGGGAAGCATTCTCTCTGAAATTGGAAGAAATTGTTCACATATTTCTGAACAATTTGAATTTTCCACAACTTTCTTTGATACAAGAGCAAAAGAAAAGGGAATTTTCTTAGGGGAAATCTTTTTCCTAGTTAACATGCCAAAGGCAAATAAAATGAAATGTGATAAATCTCAAAAATCTGTAAACAGGGCAAAAATCATGGACCCTGGATATTTCAGAGGTGGGATCAGGTGCCAAGGAGGATTAAGCTTCCCCCATTGACCGGTCACAACAGCCATGAGCCATATGTAATGATCAGGTACACAGAACATCTCTTAGTTGAATTCAGTATAAAAACAAAGGCTTATCAAATGGTATGAAACATCAGCCAAAATATGTCCCAATGATGGGGCATACATGTACAGTGGACCCTCATTTATCTGGACGCTTTGGTTCCTAGTCAATTTGTCCGGATATGTGAAGTATTCGGATATCTGAATTACCAGTTAAACGAGACAAAATAGCATTTAAAAATCCAGATATCTGGCGTCCGGATATCTGAAGGTACACTGTATTTGCTAAAGAGGTCATTTATTTTGCCAAACAATAATCTAATCAATGATTAATTAGCATTTAAAAGTGCTCTAAATACTTTATTAATAAAAAAATCAAATCCATAATTAAGCAAGAGATACATGTAATAACATGTTACTATCTTTTTAGTTTTAATTTACCTGCAGCAAGCACAATTTGCATTTTATTAAGGTACTTGGACACAAGATTTGAAGTTAATATTTTCTTTATAATATTACGACATATATTTTAAAAGCATTTCACACAAAAATTAAATTAAATCTGTGTCCAAGTACCTTTGAAGAAGTTTAATAGCTGGTGCCGCTACCTTTGAATTGCATCATTTTACATAATTTGTAAATAATTATGTTTTCATTAACAGATATTTAAAAAAGAGGGGATCTAGAAAATGGTTAATTTCTTGACACATTACTATTATCCAGATCTCAAACTTAAACCATACTTTTAGTATTAATGAATCAAAATGTTGAGATATAAACTGCACCTAAAAACAATCTGCTGATTTTTTTAAAGATAAGTGGTCTTTAAATACATACAATGCCAGTTTTATTGCATCGATCCATTTAGCCCTTGTGTCCTCTGTTTTGGCAAAGAATGTAAATGCATTTGAGCCATCTTTCTTAGCCATTATAAAAGAACTGGTCCACTACAAAGAAAATTACAAACCTTACCATGATATACAATGTATTACGTTTTCAAATTCATTGCAATGACATTCAATTGAAAATGAGCAAGCTCTGTATATCATTATAAAACCCTGATGTTCATTATTTGTAAATGTATAAACTTTAATTGAACTATCCGTTCTGTTTAAATATTTACTCCATTTTTGTATTCATGTTTTTTGTATAAATGCTCAAAGTAGGCCATAGATCACAAATGTCCAAATCAGGAACATATTAACTATGCCCCCCTCCCATCTGTTACATTGTGTTGGATGTGTTCTATGTCCCCCTCCCATCTGTTACATTGTGTTGGATGTGTACAATCCCCCCACCTGTTACATTGTGTTGTACACTACCTTTTCCCCGAGATGCTGGGTTTCCCCCCACCTGTTACATTGTGTTGTACACTACCTTTTCCCCGCGATGCTGGGTTTCCCCCCACCTGTTACGTTGTGTTGTACATTACCTTTTCCCAGCGACCCTGGGTTTCCCCCCACCTATTACATTGAGTTGTACACTACCTTTTCTCCACGATGCTGGGTTTCCCCCCACCTGTTACATTGTGTTGTACACTACCTTTTCCCCGCAATGCTGGGTTTCCCCCCACCTGTTACATTGTGTTGTACACTACCTTTTCCCCGCGATGCTGGGTTTCCCCCCACCTGTTACATTGTGTTGTACACTACCTTTTCCCCGAGATGCTGGGTTTCCCCCACCTGTTACATTGTGTTGTACACTACCATTTCCCCGCGACGCTGGGTTTCCCCCCACCTGTTACACTGTGTTGTACACTACCTTTTCCCTGCGACTCTGGGTTTCCCCCCACCTGTTACATTGTGTTGTACACTACCTTTTCCCTGCGACTCTGGGTTTCCCCCCACCTGTTACATTGTGTTGTACACTACTTTTTCCCCGCGATGCTGGGTTTCCCCCCACCTGTTAAACTGTGTTGTACACTACCTTTTCCCTGCGACTCTGGGTTTCCCCCCACCTGTTACACTGTGTTGTACACTACCTTTTCCCTGCGACTCTGGGTTTCCCCCCACCTGTTACATTGTGTTGTACACTACCTTTTCCCCGCGATGCTGGGTTTCCCCCCACCTGTTACATTGTGTTGTACACTACCTTTTCCCTGCGACTCTGGGTTTCCCCCACCTGTTACACTGTGTTGTACACTACCTTTTCCCTGCGACTCTGGGTTTCCCCCCACCTGTTACATTGTGTTGTACACTACCTTTTCCCCACGACGCTGGGTTTCCCCCCACCTGTTACATTGTGTTGTACACTACCTTTTCCCCGCGATGCTGGGTTTCCCCCCACCTGTTACATTGTGTTGTACGCTACCTTTTCCCCACGACGTTGGGTTTCCCCCCCACCTGTTACGTTGTGTTGTACACTACCTTTTCCCCGCGTCGCTGGGTTTCCCTGTTGGCAGGCTGCTGATCATGGACTTTATACACTGCCAGAATGATGGCCTCTTTAAAACTGTAAGATTCCCCCTGTAATACACAAGAAGCAGGGATCAGTATATGGTATTAACATACATTTCTGTGAAGAGATACAGAAATACTTAATGATGATCTTAAATGATTAAACTGTGTTGAAATGCTAACCCATCAGATTCAGCTTAAAAAGAAGTACTATTCTCTCTTCAACTTTGTAGCACGTAAAGCAAGTATCAGAATACATAAATATCTAAAGATGGAATGTGAAACATTGCAATCCATATCATGATACAGTTACAATGTATCATGACATATCATGACACACATCTGCAGTTTTGTAACAATCCTAAATAATTATGCAAGTTTGGTTTGAATACCACATTTGATTAGCCACGAAAAAACCTTAATGATGAGTATTCTCAACTCTTCTGAACCTTATAATATAAGGCCAATGCAGCATAGGAACAAATATACATTGTACTAAACATGTATTAGCAAGTTTGGTTTATATACTTGCACAAACAATATCTATACAAGGAATAAAACACAAGTCACTCCAACCTAAAATGTAGAAAGTCCTAGCATCCAGCTACTGTACATCTAGTTATATGCAAGTTTTAATATTATTACCTGAACTAAACAATGTTTTGAATTATGCATTGAAAGAAATACAGGTATAAAGATGGAAAGTTGGATGGATAGACATACAGACAATATCAGTATATCTTCACCAACTTTAGATGAATTAAGTGTAATTAAAACTTGAAATAATTTTCATACAAGTAATGAAATCAAAAGAAAGAGTTTTGACACTCTGTTTTGTGTCTTTTTTTCTCTACATTTTTATTTTCAACAAAGTGAGAGTTTAAAATCTAAAATCATAGGCAGGATTCTGGGCACCAACTCCTCTAATTCACCCAAACCATGACGATACCAATAAAACTGGTGTCATACAAAAAACAAAATACCCATACATGTATATCCACCACTAGAAATGAATGGATTTGAAACATGGAAATGAATGGCATTTATCTATAATACAGCAAGGCTTATTATTATCGAGGTAAAAGGTAAATCATGCATTTAAAAAAGCATACAACATTCATATATATTTTAAACCAAGAAAAGCTTGCAAAATAAAAAATTACAATATTAAATAAACCTGATTATGCAAAATTAAAAATAAAAACTTACCTGTGTAAACTTAAACAATTGCAATATCATCTAATAATTTAGGCTAAGTAAAACCTGTTAAAGTTAGGGTCTTTCTATACTTTTCCTCATTTAAAGGAATAAAATATCTGTGTCAGATGTAAGCCATAAAGATAAGACTCACATCCACAATCTATTGCTGTATGTTTTGCCTTGGATCTCAATTTTCACCATTTTATTAATATATCTGTATTACTAGACATTTAATTGAGAGGATCTCAATGATTCACTGAAATGTTCAAACAGAATGTCTGGGAAACAGGGTGGTGTAAAATAACCCACTTTTTCCATTGATTGGTTCCCCTTTTTCCTTGGTTAAAGGTTTTATTCCATATGACTGGGAAAGATGATTTCATTCATGACATGCCATGCCAGTTAGTATCATGTTCACTGCTACTGTACTGATCAATGGTAATCAGTTAAAGTGATGTGACTGGTCTAATTTTATAACAAATGTCTTACAAGATTTAAGAAGAAAAAGAATTATATGTCTAATGCTCAAAATCAAAAGATAAAAACATTCCAAAAAAATAACTGTAATTAAATGAGGATGAACATTCTATAAAAGGCAATATAAGTAGACACTTAAGTTTTGTTACACATTTAAAATGAGCCTTCTCCACTCTAACAAGGAATTCCCGTCATTTAAATCACATCACCTTGTTGTTGACACGATTTAGAGTTTGGATACAGTTTAGATCAGCTGGTCATTCAGTATATAGTTTGCTACAACAGATAATTTCTTACCGAAAATAAACGATCCACCATCTGGGGAAAAGCACATAATGAAAAGAATCAATTTAATGTTAGCAAGGAATAAAAACCCTCCCAAAAATCAAACTTTGTCATACGTAACAAGGTGTTCTATAATTTCAGTCTTTTTCAGGATATGAACCAAGAAAGTTGTGTCATTTAATGCTGAATTGTACAAGTGAGTGTATTATGATTTTCTCTCCTTCCTATCTCTCTATCCATGAAACAAACTAAATGAAATCAGAGCTAGTAGATTGTGCAAAGTAGTTATTATTTCAGTGAATTTCCTTATTTATCAAAAAATAACTTCCTTTTTTATGTAAATTTATATTAATAACAAATAAATCCACTAAAAATAGATACTGCTTAATAATGAAAAAAAATCATTCACAAATGAAACAACCTAACAACATTTCTGGACAACAATTAAAAAATGCACAACAAATAATTCATGCATAAAAAATATCATGTCTCACTCACAGAACAATACAATATAACAATGTATAATGAAATAATCCTTTGCTCTCTATGTATAGTACATAACAACATGTGATGATCTTCAATATGCAGTTAGCTTTCTAATCCTATTATATTTCTTCTGATGTGCATAGAATATAAAGTCTTGTTATAACAGAGAAACATTCCACTTACCCTTGCCTTGCACATCAGCATGACTTTGTCAAAGAGGAATATGTACCTGTCAAAGAAAGAAGAAAGTATTCAAATAATCAGATGAACATTATAAAACAAAAAACTCGCACAAGTCACTTTCTCTTCCTGATAAATGAATAATAACAATATAATAATGATATGTAATTATAGTGCTGAAACCCAATACTATATCCATCAACTTCACAGACATGACTTCAACAATTCTACGTAACTAAGCCTTGATTGAAAGTTTACAAACTGCAGCTAAGGTGTTATGTCAGGATTATCATCCTTGTGGGTTTTTTGTTTTTGTTTGTTTGTTTTTTTTGTTTGTTTGTTTTTTTTGGGGGGGTTGGGGGGTTGGGGGGTGGTTCATTTCATAAAATACGTTTTTATGACTTCCCTAATTCTGACTCTATTATCTGTGTGGTTTTTATGACTTACCTAATTCTGACTCTATTATCTGTCTGGTTTTTATGACTTACCTAATTCTGACTCTATTATCTGTCTGGTTTTTATGACTTACCTAATTCTGACTCTATTATCTGTGTGGTTTTTTACTTTTAATTCTCCATCCTTCTGAAGTCTGCCATAATCTTTTAATGTAGTGTTGGCAGGCTAAAGAAATATATCAAAGTTGACTTTAAAACAGATGAAAACATGCCTAACTTGAACTTAAGATGACCTCTTTTTAAATTCCACACTTTTTAATGGATTTTATTTGAACATATTTATAGTAAAATTACAGTAACTACATTGGACTGCATAACATTGCTTATAGGTAGAAAATACTTAAAGGTAAAAAAAAAAAAGTTTTAATTTTAAAAAATAAAGCAGTACACAGCTTTTCATTCGAGACTATTACATAATGATAAGTAGCTAAATCTGTTAAAGGCATGTTTTACAACTCCATGCAATATTTTATTTTTATTTTTCTAATAAATGGGCATTTGATTTCCATTATTGCAAAGACAAAGGTAATGGGAATATACATGTATATAGTTACACAGAAATTCACATTTCAGCTAATACGCAGTGTCTGTTCTATATCTGCAAACTTTATCGGATGCATTAACAAATCTAATATCATTACACAGTATATTCTCTTCTACATATTTGGCAGGCTTAGGTATTGGCAATATTTTGGTAAAAAAAAAAAATCACACAAACTATAAACATGATAAACAAGTTGAAACTCACAGTTTTTGGTAGGTACTGTTTAAATGTAACAGTTTGTGCTAGATTTATATGATCTACAGATTTCTGATTCACATGTATTGTTGAACTAATCTACTGATTTATAACTTATAGAACTAATCTACTGATGAACTATTTATAACTCATTGAACTAATCTACTGGTGAGCTATTTATAACTTAATCAGGATCTACCAAATTGCATAGAAAACAAGTGGTCATACCATTTGAAGGTCTCCAATGCTGAAAAAATAAGTTAGAACACATCAGAACATACACATTATATCCATATACATTATACTTGTGAAATGCATTCATTGAGAGAAATGAATTAAACATAATGGTACTGACTGCTGAGTAAAAAGATGATTACCTGGCCTGTATTTCACTGATTAGCTGTAAGGTCTCATTGTCTCTCTTTACTTCATTAACATACAATGATAAATCCTGAAATATCCATAAATTCTCAATAATTGGTAATAAAGATCCTTTACAAATTCTGCTTTTCTAAATGAAATTTAATGCTATAATAAGTTCATGAACTATAGGACTAACTTGACCCTAGAATTCTACAGACATGTGATTTCTATAAATAGAACATGGATTGAAGTTGTACTCACCATCATGGCCTCCAGGCCCTCCTGAAGTGAATCTTTATCTTCCGCAGTTTTCCCTGATTGCTTTATTAACTCCTGAAAAATAAACATTATGCCTTATTATTTGTGAAATATTACCAAAACACTTAATATAACAGTAAGTTCTGAATTTAGAATACATTTGAATTGATCTCAACATGAAATTTGACACATACCCTTAATAATAAATGGTACTTCAATACTCTCTGCATTGGCACATGGAGCAAATCTCTCAGTTTAAATTTACCTTCATTCGCTTTCTTTTCACATGCCTGAAATATCAACCAAAAAAAAATGTCTGCTTCATGTTGTAACATTACATTCTAATCTTTTAAAAGCTGCACTGCATGTACAGAATATTCCATGATTTATGGTTTTGAGACCAAAGGAACATAACTCATACTTGATTCACCCACATTTGTACAATGTTGTATGTACATGTAGTTCTTGCTGCTAAACAAATTTCAGCTACTTCATTCTTTCTCTAAACATCATTAATTTCTCAGAATATAGTACACCCTAAATACAAGAACAGACTGAATTTCTCAGTATAGAGTACACCCTAAACACAAGCAGAGACTGGATTTCTCAGTATGGAGTACACCCTAAATACAAGAAGAGACTGAATTTCTCAGTATATAGTACACCCTAAAACAGACTGAATTTCTCAGTATAGAGTACACCCTAAATGCAAGCACAGACTGAATTTCTCAGCATGGAGTACACCCTAAAACAAACACAGACTGAATTTCTCAGTATCGAGTACACCCTTAATACGAGCATAGAATGAATTTCTCAGTATGGAGTACACCCTAAACACACAAGCAGACTGAATTTCTCAGTATGGAGTACACCCTAACATAAGAAGAATCCACATCCAGCAGTGGTGTATGGTCCCCTCGGAATATCTTCACTATTATTCACCTCTATTTGTGTTCTGATGTTTTCACTCCTTTTTAACACATCCTCCAGTTTTTCCTGGGCCTTAGGCATGTCTGAGCAATAGTTACCATACAAAAGCAAGCTCTTCTTATATTTCACAAACACTTCACCAATTTTTTTATTTCCCATCACACAAGCTTCCTGTAATTCCAGCTGAAATTTCTTATGAATTTCCAATAGTTTCTGAAAAAATTATAAAAAATAAATAGAAAATTTAAACAATGTTTTTAACAGGTTGCATTGTTATAAACGATAAAAAATATTGTTCTGAATTAAAATCAACGTACTTCTATGTGTGCAAAAATAACATCTCTGTCAGCAGGAGGGATAATGTCTCTTAAAGGTTTAATGAAATGCTGAAAGAACAAAGAGATAAAAAATAAGTTGGTAAACATTTAACGACTGGATTGATAATATCTTACATCTTGATACATGTGAATATGATAACAAGTTCTAGATACGTACAGTTTGAATCATTCGCAATGCCTCTACATAGTTTTTCTCTGTATCGTGGAGTTCTTTTATACAGAAGTCCCGTTTTGTGACAGGAGGTGGTAGTTCAGAGACCTACAGTATACACACAAAAGAAATGACATTCTAGTGTACCCAGTACATTTTTTCTTTGTTAGGCCAAAATAAAATTATAGTTTGTTTGGAATTGCCTCCCGCCTCATTGAAATGCCCCCCTCCTGAAAAAATTTTATTGACCAAAAGTAGGAAGATTTTTTTTTAATTTAATCAATTTTTTTTTTGCCCATTACATGTATCACACGCACCATACAAAACACTGAAATGTAGTGTCAGATCTATGTAAAATTAGGTATTTTTGTTCTGAGATTTTTATCAAAAATTTATAATTTATCTTCAATTTAAAAAAAAAAATAATTTCCCTCCCTCCCTCCTGTGTCTGAAACCCTCCAGGCGGCAATGCCAAACAAACAATTTTTTAAGGATGGCCTTATCACTCTATAACATACTCATATTAAAACACTAACACTCTTTAATGAACTTGTATTAAAACAATGCAAATTATTTTACATTATGAAGTAACAAACTGGATACTGGATTCTTAAGAGTTTGTATACTGTATACACTGACATTCATATTACACAGTCACATACAGGTATAAATCAGATCGAATCACTTTCAATATTACATTTACTACAACAAAAATTAGGAAACATACACAAGAAATGGAAAATAAAAGAAATGAATATACATGTATCTAATAAACCCTGGTTTTCCAATTGATTTTTTAAAATATTTCTTTTATTTTTTATTATATGAATATTAACCGATCTATCTTTTGTTTTATTCCTGTTTTTCTTGTTTGCATTATTTTTATATTTTTCCTAATGGTTTTTTACCGGTAAATCTATTTTTTTAGCTTTATTTTTTTTTATCTATTTGTTTCATTTTTTTTAAATGTACCGGTATATACTATTATTTTAAAATTTTAAAAGGCTAATGAATTACTACAACTTTTAATTTTGTTATTTCAGCAAGAACTGAGTATCTTCTTAAACAGTTTCTTTCATGTTTTATATTTATACAATATGTCCAACTAAAAAAAAAAAAAACACTTATGAAATAGGCTAGTAAGCCTGATTTTATCATGTTTATATGCTTATACTTATCAATTCAATTTTTGAATCATGTGCAGATATGCTTTTTTCAATATAGATAAAGTCTGGCAAAGAATCAAAATCTCCAAGAAAATGAATAATAATGGGATTATGTATCTTACACTAGACTCCCTTCTATGTCTCCGTCTACATAGATCTTCATAAATTTCATCATCATCTTCCTGATACACGTGATCGTAGATTTCTTCATTATCATCAAGGTCATGACGTCTATCAACCAAACAAAATATAATTGCATGCTGGGTCCAAAATAAAGCACCATGGTCAAAACATAAAACAAGTGCTCTTAAAAGATTCATTACTGGTGAGTCAGAATTAAGATTCATGTCAAGTAAAATGATCAGTTAAAATAATACTTTGGTCATGAAAATAAAATCTGCGTTAACACTATTGCAGAAGAATGTAAGCATAACTTTATAAATATCTTTCTTCCAACTACAAATATGCAAATAACTGCACCAGTAATGACATACCTGTGTCTCATAAACAAAAAAAAATAACAAATGAAACAACTTTTACAAAACAACAAACACAACGATTGAAACATCAACAAAAATGATACCAAAGTTGACATAAACTGAAGGGGAGTGTAGAACAACATCTGAAACAGGAAGTCATGTGACACATATCAAAGTCACATGACTCTGTACCTGATGGTCGCTCGGTTTAAGAGAGCAGAGATCTTGATAGATTTTTTCATCTTCATCCTGAGTAGACAATAGGCTATACTCATCTGGCATTTCATGGTTCCTGTTCAGGGGTATATTCAATTCGATCAGATTCCGTAAACAAGTTATTAAAGAAACACAACATCCCTGTACCAAACAAATCTTACCATGTATCTTACAGAACAAAAAATATTTATCTATAAATACTGCTCATCTCTGATCACTTTGTAATTACATGTGTGAAATGCACAAGGAGAATTGCATGTGTCTCTAGACAAATTTTACTGAACAGTCACAATATGAAAGCTAAAATTCTTTCTTCAGTACTGATTGTATGATTTATATATCTATACTGGAAGAATTAGTCACATATACTCCCACTAATGAAAAAATATTTCCTGTAGAAACAAAACTTTTCTCCATAGTCTTATCAATTGGACCTGACTAAAGTAAAATCAGAACATTCCATAAAAATTTATCATTACTTTCCACTGAAAAATCAGAACATACCATAAATGTTTAATATACATGTACTAAAAACTCTCCAATGAACAATCACAACATATCGTAATGGATTAACATACTACATGTAGAAACTTTAACATGCTGTCAACTTTTGACATACAGTATATTGTAAAGCCAGTCCAGTGAAATTCCCTGTGTAACAATCCCTACTCAGTACTTACAAGGCCAGCTTAGGGAGATTCCCTCTGTAATGCCCCCTATTCAGTACTTACAAAGCCAGGTCAGGGAGATTCCCTCTGTAATGCCCCCTATTCAGTACTTACAAAGCCAGGTCAGGGAGATTCCCTATGTAATGCCCCCTATTCAGTACTTTCAAAGCCAGGTCAAGGAGATTCCCTCTGTAATTGGCCCTATACAGTACTTACAAAGCCAGGTCTGGGAGATCCCTATTCAGTACTTACAAAGCCAGGTCAGGGAGATTCCCTCTGTACTGACCCCTATTCAGTACTTACAAAGCCAGGTCAGGGAGATTCCCTCTGTAATGCCCCCTACTCAGTACTTACAAAGCCAGGTCAGGGAGATTCCCTCTGTATTGCCCCCTACTCAGTACTTACAAAGCCAGGTCAGGGAGATTCCCTCTGTACTGACCCCTATTCAGTACTTACAAAGCCAGGTCAGAGAGATTCCCTCTGTAATGCCCCCTACTCAGTACTTACAAAGCCAGGTCAGGGAGATTCCCTATGTAATGCTCCCTATTCAGTACTTACAAAGCAAGGTGGAGAGACTCCCTCTGTAATGCCCGCTACTCGGTACTTATAATGCCAGATTGCTGAGATTCCCTATTTCAGTACATACAAAGCCAGGTCAGGGAGATTCCCTCTGTAATGCCCTCTATTCAGTACTTACAAAGCCAGGTCAGAGAGATTCCCTCTGTAATGCCCCCTATTCAGTACTTACAAAGCCAGGTCAGGGAGATTCCCTATTCAGTACTTACAAAGCCAGGTCGAGGACATTCCCTCTGTAATGCTCCCTACTCAGTACTTACAAAGCCAGGTCGGGGAGATTCCCTCTGTAATGCCCCCTACTCAGTACTTACAAAGCCAGGTCAGGGAGATTCCCTCTGTAATGCCCCCTACTCAGTACTTACAAAGCCAGGTCAGGGAGATTCCCTCTGTAATGCTCCCTACTTAGTACTTACAAAGCCAGGTCAGGGAGATTCCCTATTCAGTACTTACAAAGCCAGGTCGAGGAGATTCCCTCTGTAATGCTCCCTACTCAGTACTTACAAAGCCAGGTTGTGGAGATTCCCTACTGTACTTACAGAGCCAGGTCGGGCAGATTCCCATAGATATCCTCGTCCTCGTCGGTGTACCTGCGGGAGGGTCTGTGGGGTGTGGTCTGCTCGGGAGGAAAGCCACTACAAAAATGATTCAAGCAGAGTCAAAAAGCACCGCATGCCTGCACCCCTAAACAACACTAGCTAGTCCTACAAGTTCCTGGCCAGGTGTAAGAAAAATACTGAAACCTTGAAGATTGGTTTAAGGCTTTATGTGTGTTTTTTATGGATATGCTTTACCTGTACATCAGGCTTCCATTTTTTTACTCTAACCTAAGTTTTATGATATTAATTTACTGTACTATTATCTCATATGTTGTCATTCTATCACTGTATATACATTCATACCAATAGAAGGATAAAGTGTATTTTCTTATATTGTTAAATTATAAAAACATTTGAGTTGTATAGATCTGTTTTCTTTGACAGATTTTTATGTAGACCAGTAAAAACTTAGCTGTCATTGCTGACTAAAAGTGCATGTAAAATGATAATAAAGCTTTCATGAGCTAAAATCTGTGATTAGTTTCTAAAGTTAATAACCTTTTTTTTTACCATAATGAAAAAAAAATCATAACAAGGGCAATTAATTTTATTAAAAATTAGTTTACATTCTACTACAACAAAAATTGAATACATGTATCTATCTCTGGACTTGATTCTCTATCTATTGCTTTGATTTTCAAGTTCTGTGAATTCAGTAATTAAATATTTGTATTGTGTACTGTAGAAAGATTCACATTGTGATACTGACTGTGTTAATCTGGTGTTGTGAAAATACATGATATATGATAGTAATTTCACCTGGAGTTAAATGTCAATTCTAGAGTAGCAAAGAGGTGCTATGAGAACTACTAGCATGCCCATATCTGTGAGCATGACATGGATCTTTGGCAAAACTTTAAACCACAAGGAAGCATTCCACAAGAGTCACATGCCATTTGCCATTTTTTTATTACTCACTTTGCTAAATCTTCTAAAGAATTGTAATATTCATGATCAACGGAACGTGGTGAGGGAGCATTAAAACCACTAAAACAGAAGTCATTTTACAAATCGCATGAATCTCTACGGAATCTAATTATCAAAATTTTCTATTCCAGTATGAATAATAGGTATTGAGTTTTGCTGTCATTGGAAAAAATAAATAGTATGAGCACATGTATATATATATTCTGATATTATGTGAATAACCCCCCCCCCCCAAAAAAAAACTTCAACATTCAGTTATCTCTTTCTCCTTGAAAGAAATATGTTGTATCAATTCATCAAAATTAATGTTTGTAGGTATTATACAACTTTAAAGAAAATCCAATACCTGCATTTTCTTCTGGCAATCGGTGTCTTTGATAACTTTGACAGTGTATTTAAAACCTGAAAATTATATATACATGCATTTGAGTATGACCGTAGCACTTCATAAAGGAATGAAAATTGAAAAAATATTATTCTGTTAAGAATTACCAAGCTTGCTAATATGTATTATAGAATATTTTATTACATTTCTGTTCATAAAGATGATAAATTCTAGATTTAATTGAAGACCTACCTTTCTGAAATCTTTGACCTCAAACAAATCCAATGGGTCAAATAAATCACTTGGACTTAAACCAAAATGTGTTTGGCATGTCTGTAGAAAAGTTCTAATATTCTTCAAGCAGAGGAACTGAAAAGAGAAAAAAAAAATCTTTAGAGAAATATATAGTTTTTCCACAAGTATTTTTTTAAATTAATGAAATCAACATGCTTTTCTGTAAACTTTTCTGCAAAATTACTTTAAATCCCCTGTTTGATTGACAAGACTGTTTGACTGAAAAACAAAAAAGTCTGAAACTCCAGTTTAATTCCGCCAGATTTGTACTTGAGTTAAAACATGAAAATCAGCTACGTCTTAAAAATTTCATTATGCTACAAGTGTATGGATTGAAGTGCCTGAAATGTCATTGCAAACTCAAAATAAGAAAGCTTTGTAAAGGATTAATTTTCAGATATTATGCTGCACCACAAAAAGTAATGGGATTGCATTTAAAAGTTAAAAGAAATTCAATATAATTTCATTAAATTATAATGTTCAAGTTCAAGTTCATTATCAAAACCGTTTTTCCTTATCGCGCTTCTGTTTATCAACCAAACTGCTACCGACAGGATAAGGATGTAAATTAAAATCCTCGATCAGGTGCGATATACAAACCCACTCCACTCAACTAGGAAGTAACCGATCACTATTATTCTACTTCATAGATATGCCATATAGCAACTTAAATTCAATCAAATTTACCATAAATAAAACTCAGTAGATTTTCTATGCCCCACAAATGTATACATTATGTTAGATAAAAAGAGAAAACGTTCCATAAATGTACAGAATCCATACAAACCTGTGATAACTGAGGTCTCTGGCTGAAGTCTTTCAAGTCCACCGAGCCTGGAGACAGGTTGTTCAACAAATGACATATAAGTACTCCATCTCGCAAAGCCTGAGCTAAGTCAAATGCACTGGCATTAGCTTGTGTTGCTCTGTGTTCTTCGGGTAAAATGTTACATCGAACTAGCCAGTCAGCACAGTGCTTCCACTCATCCGTCGCCATTTTGAATACACTAAGCTACTTGGGATTCCCCCTTACTGAGAACAAAAATAAAAGGCAAACAGAAATCCAACATGATTGAAAAAAACAGTCATTTTTACTTCAATGAAAGTAATAGACAAAACTTCATTTATTTCACTTTGAATAAAGAAATAATAGTTTATACGAAAATAAAGTTTTAGCTCTACTCTTTATGTGACCTTGACATTTGAGCTACAGTGTTGTCATGCAAGGTGCTCTGTATGCACTGCTAGTTAAATAAAGCCCCTGATTCCACTCTGCTAGACTGATTTGGAGGAAATAAGGTGCGTATGTAATAACCTAGATATTTTTTAAAGAAAAAATATCGGTATGATTATTACAAGTTAATTTCATGAAGCTATAATAGGGACTGTATGTCTCTGTATGGAACGCCATCACTGCCTTATAGCATACAACTATGCATTTATTATGTCAATATATCATTACGTGATGTGAACATATCTTTACGTTATGTCAATTTTTTATGAGATGATGTAAAATATCTTAACATCATGCCAATGCTGCATTACATGAAGTAAATACATCCTTTCATTATGTCAGCACTTCATAACTTGAAGTAAAAAATTAATTATGTGAAGTGATATTGTGTTT
>NW_026935526.1:0-17500 GCF_032062105.1 Saccostrea cuccullata
ATGTATTACAAATAATTTGAATTCCTCTTTCCAACATCTTGACCGAGTATAATCACGGCCGGGAAATGTCTACAGATACACGAAGAAGTTAGCTAAAATAATCGTCATGAAAGAATAAAAAGGAATATAATATAGAATATTTTGCAGTAGAATTTAAATAAAACGTGAATTTTAATGCAGCTAGTACGATAATAGTCAATGTCAACAGATAATTGTGAATTAAAAAAAAAACCCTTATTTTACTCAGAATCGCTTTGGCACAGAAATACATGTATCGTTGTTTAAACCCCGTTCAATGTAATTAATTCATTCTATAAGTAGCAGTTTTATCTTCAGAAGTCCACATTATTTTTTTAGTGAAAAGAATAAGCATAATTATTTACTATAAAAGTAGATTAATTTATTATTTAAGTACACGCGGTATAACAAATACACGTTTGACGGCGATTAAAATCATGTTATTAAAATATCGATTTAAACATAGGTATGTGCAGAAAAAATGTTTTTATTTATTTATCTATTGTTTATCTCAGTAGTAGTTTTATCTTCTAAAGCCCACATTATTTTATTATTTAAGGTAGGTCGCGGGTTTACTTTCGTCATCAATTATGGTACACAATTTCGACGATTCGAGCGGCTGTTTTGTGCACATTTGATTATGACGTTATTTACGTCACAAAGGCAACGTTGCGTTGTTTCCCGCTTAATTCTCTGCTAAGTCTGTACGAATCAAGTAGATTAATACAAAGTGCATGCTATTCTACGTAAACCTCGTACATGCTTTATAATTAAATTTCAGTCTGAACTTTCATGTAATTACTAGTATATGTAATGCTCTAGGAAAAATTAAATACAATACTGAATGAAAGGAATAAATTATAATGTAAGTACTAGTATTACTAAACTGCTAAAAGTCAATCAGAATAAGTCAGCGTGAAAGTTATGGTTGCAGAAAGAGTTATCATATATAAAATTGTTTAGCGGAAAACTTGAGGGGTTGTATAAATTTGCGCACGTTATTTGCAACTCAGGGAAACATGCGTATAGCATCATGACTGCCAATCAAAGCTGGGGCGAAAATATACGTATAATTTTCAGGATGGAATCGATCTTCAACACTAAAAACGCATTAAATTTAATACATGCCTTTTCCTCTTTTTTTCTTATCATCATCATCATTATTATTAAGTATTATTTGGTTATTATGTATCTAATTAATCTCATCTAGTCGCTTTGTTTTACTGGCTAATAAATTGTGAAATGCTTTCAAAATCCAAATTTATACAAACACCTGAACTGTAAGACCTATATGACACTGTAAACAATTTACAAGTATTTTTTTCTATTATTAAAAGTTTTAAACAAAAGCTCTAGTCTAAGTCTAAAAGCTCAATTCAAGTATATGTGTTTTACATTTTATACATGGAAATTTGATCTAGAGAATTCGACATTAACAAATGTTAAAGAGTAAGGCCCATATACCAGGTTGCGTCTAATATATATATAGAAAGGAAATTGCCCCCCCCCCCCCCCCCCCCCGGCTAATTTCCCCAGTATCTGGAAGTTTTTTCTTTACCGTTTTTTAATAAAGTGATCAAATTTATGTGTTATGCCTGAAATCCTTTCCACCATGAATTTCCTAAAAATACAGGAACGTTTATTTTATCACTCGCGGTGTTGTCGATGCATGTTAATTCTCGTGCACGAGGAATGTTTATACCCTTCATTCCGACTCTGTGATTAGAATATGAATTTCACAATACTAGTGAAAATAAGTTGCTGGTCATCCTAATATATTTTCGCAATAAGTTAAATGAGGAATAAAATTAAATTTTGCGTTTATCAAAATATTTATATTCGTACGGTAAACGTTACAACGTTCAACAAATGACGTTGTAGACATAAATAACGCCATAAACGTAACATTTCAGCAATATAAAAGGGAACTTTGAATTTTTTTAGCGAAAAATCTAGCGAGAAGACATATTGATTTTTTTATATCAATAGTTTTGATTTTACCTCATCTTCACATTTTGAAATTCCTGACTAATTCGTCTACGTCTTTAAAAAGTTATCCAACCTTATTAAAAGAAACTATTTTCACAAAATTGGCCTGAAAACGTCATTTTTCCATATATTTCAATAGTAAAGCGTAAAAAATGTACTAATGACAATACCGCGTTTATAGTAATATAGCATTAAAACTACGTAGGCATATTTAATAAAAATTACAGATAATACGTAGAAAATTCTCAGAAACATTATATCAAATTTTCAGGATATGTTTTCTCGTAAGAATTTTTATGCAGTAAACCCGCGACCTACCTTAAAAGAATAAGCATAATTATTCACTATATAAGATTAATTTATTTTTTAACTACATGCAGTAACAAACACATGTTTGACGGCGATTAAAATCTTGTTATGAAAATGTCGATTTAAACATAGTAGAATTTTTTTTTATTTATTAATTTATCAATTTATTTCTCTTTTGTTTATCTATTGTGTATTTATATTTATTTTTGACATTTAAAATTATAGAATAAAAGAATAATTTCAATACAAGGAAAAGACCGAAGGCATTCCGAATAAATCGTTCATTTTGCGTTCACCGTTCGTTCACCGTTCGTTCACCGTTCACTTTGCGCTCGCGTTCGCGCTCCATTCGCGTTCTGCGTTCACTAACCGTTCACCGTTCACACATCGTTCACCAAGTTGCGTATAGCGTTCGCACATCGTTCACTCACCGTTCGCTCTGCGTTCGTTCACCGTTCGTTCAGCGTTCGTTCACCGTTCAGGTGGGAAAGTAGAACGTTTCAGGGACTGTAGGAATTAAATTGTCTGTTTCCAATTATCATGATCCTGTGTCATTGTATTTATTCAAGGCAATATTACGGCATATTTAAGGTCACTGGAGAAAGAATTAATGTCACAATCATTTATATGTAATCGAGAATATCTGCAAGCTCAAACTTGATACCGTATATAGATTGCTTGTGACAAAAAGGCTTAACTACGATTTTGACTCAGAAAATAGTATAATTTAAATCTGGACTTAGTCCGCCAATTTCAGATGACTTAAAACAAGGCCATTTTAACAACTTCAGGGCCATTGACAGAAATGTTGTAAAATTCTTGTCAGATTCTTTAAAATCTTCTTCTCAAGAATGACACAGCCATAATTCATCATATTTATATGGAAGCATGTTCAGGTAGTGTAGATTCAAGTGTAGATTCAAGTTTGTTGAAATCATGACCCCCTGGGAAAGGCGGGGCCAAAGTGGCAGATCAAAGTTTTACATAGAAATATATAGGATAATTCTTTAAAAATCTTCTTCTCAAGAATGACAAAGCCATAATTCATCATATATATATGGAAGCATGCTCAGGTAGTGTAGTTTCAAGTTTGTTGAAATCATGACCCCCCCCCCCCCCCCCCAGGGTAGGGCGGAGCCAAATGGCCGACCAAAGTTTTTAAATATACATATAGGAAAATTCTTTAAAAATCATTAGGTAAACCACTCCTGATGTGTCACAAAGGTAAGATGGGTCGTGGAGTCAGCAAATGGTCGATTAAAAAAAATGGAAAGCATTAGATCAGGTATTTCCAAACTGCCAAATCAAATGGATAGGGGATTATGTAAGGATAGTATGTGCTATTGCCAATGCTTTCCGGCCACCTTTAGTACATGAAGAAAACAATGACATCGCTCTTGCAAACACAATGAAGGTCCTGTCATGTACTTCAAACGAGTTACAAAAGTGGTTCAAAAAGGAGAAGTTAGCTAGTAGATGAGTTGTGTGGACTGAAATGTCCCAGGATTGCTTGCAGAACTTTCCACATTTGACTGAAATTGACGTAAGAACGTTAACCCTCGGAGTGTACCAAATAACCCAAGCAAAATAATATACCCAGGAACATTTGTCTCCAGATGGAACTTATAGCATATCAGTTCACAAAGATGATGCTGGTTTGCTGAGGGCAAGAATTCAGTCACGCCACGTTTCAGCAAAAAAATATTTTCTGTGGATATCTTGATGAAACAAGCATACCCCAAATTACTGGATGGTACTGTCAATGCTAATTAGGGGCGAGAACGGTTGATTGTTGTGCACATATCGCTGCAGTCATTTGGTACCTGGAATTTCAACGTCATAGTGTCGATAAGCTTCTGACCCTGACCAACTACAAAGAATTTATTCTTGATGCTCCAGACACAGACTGGGATTCAGATGAGGAATCTCTAGAATAAACAGGTCGAGACCACTAGATTTTCTGACGTCAGAATAAATTTGCATGTAAATTAGCTAATATGTTTACTTTACCTACCGCTGAATGAGCCGCAATGCATTGTGGGCTACTACAAGTACCTAGCTGTGTTGAAAATTAAAGGCAACTAGAATTGTCCCTTGGAAACTTATTTTCAATTCTTTTTTGAAATTTGTGAAAGAAATATTTAAAATGATGCATAATCTTTCATTTTTATGCTCGCATTTACAAAATTTGCTTTATGAAGCCTTATAATCGGCCTAGTATACCTTTGTTCAAAGAGACGTATAAGTGCTATCGTGTCGATAAAACATTGAGTTTTATTCACGTGATATACGTGTACATAGCTTTCGCAGGTAGTATATAGGTCCTTGTTTTTAGACAGCAGGAGAAAGTGTGCAATTATTATTTAACCCCTCAATATTATCAGAAAGTGTTTTATGCATGCAAAAGTCAAAGCGTTTGAACGATATTCGAAGCAACTGTTAATCATCTAAAACAACTCCAATATTATATGTGAGCATGGAGCAGTGTCTTTAGAATATAATCTTTCAATTTAGGTCTAATAAAGTTATAAAGAAGCTTTACAGTTTTTCCCGTGACGAGTTAAATTTTGTGCAATAAACCGACGAAAACCACGTGTAGCCATTGAATCGTAAACACGTGGTAGACTGTTATGCTGTGGGACTCTTTCACTTGATTGGAGAACAGGCGTGACGAAGACATCGTCACGTGTTGAAAATTGCCTTCCATATAAGGTAGTGGTCTCGACCTGATAAACATTGTACATTTGTATGCATCCAATTTTTCTGAATAAATATTATCATGCATTATTAAATGCATTTTATATCCACAATATAATTTATTAGAACATTTTGTAATATATTGCTTATACTTTTTAGCATCGATTCTGTTGATTCTTTTATGTTGATTCTTTTTGTTAGGACAGTGATTTACTTCAATTCCTCCAATGTCGTACCCTTGCAAACAATAAATAAAAGGCGAATAAAGAGCGCACATAATTTTTTCTAAATTAAATATTTCAACGCAGAGAGCCACTTTAGGGAAAATATAACTTAAAAAGAAATATTTGTGCTACTTTAACATAATCTTATGTCCTCTGATAATTTTTGCTTGATTTTATTAGCTCTTCTGAGCCAAAGGCTCAAAGAGCTAATGCTATGGCCATTTGTGCTGTATGGGTTAACATCAAACTTTGTCAGTTGATGCAACTGGGGTCTTAGGATACTTAGGGTTAGAGGCTTCAAATAGAAGTGATAGATTGTACAATTTATCAGAAGAGCGATTCAAGGCCCTTGGGCCTCTTGTTTTATTACTCATATAAAATATTCAACAAAATTATAATGAATCCTCTAAACCATCTAAAGCGCTTTTTGAGAGACCTTTTAGAAACTCCCAAGTCATGTGATTAATTAATGCTGGGTAAAATAGCAAATAAATTATGAAATAAGATAGAGGAGACATTAATCAGTATTACGAAACACACTAAACTTAATTTATCATGGGCCGAAAAGCTGCCTTATCGAAACCTCCCCTTTAAATAATACACTGTTATATAATGATTGATATTATTTCACCGACTGAAAAAAAAATTATTATTTCTGGAACTAAACAGTATCAAAAAGAATTTTTGTTTATCAATTTAAATTACAAATAAATATTTACAAATTTCTCTGGCTTAAGAAAAGTTTAATCATGCAGAATTGTTTGTGGAACATGATTGTTCATGTAAGTAGTCAACAATAACATTCCAGGCACTATAGAAGCATTATCAGATAATTCAAATTTCACCCACCCCCCTAATTTAAACCATGTAATTTCTTCAATTATTAACTGATTTTTGCTCTATTCTTATTCACTGAATGTGCTCAGCTGAGCGATGTGGCCCATGGACCCCTTGTATTTTTTTTTTTTTTTTTTTTGCTGTGAATATAAATATATATTTAATTATTAATTCCAGACACTTGATTTTGTTTTATTAAAGGCTCTGGAGTTTATTGTCCATTGTGCTTGTAGTAATGCTTGTCTTCATCATCATAGGTAGGTAATATAATATATGTCTTTTTATTATAAGGTTTATTACTTACCCTTACAGAAATTTCTGATAAGTGACTTATAAGTGATTTATTCTTTTACTTATAACTTGTTTATTCTGGACTTACACTTCACCATTAAATTTAACTTATAAGTGACTAATAAGTTACTCATTAGGATTTTATATGCAAATGAGCTGCTTGACCTATAACTGGCTATAAGTGACTTATAAGCCAGTATTAGCCACTCATACTTTATGCAAGTATAGTCACTTATAAGTGACTATAAGTGACTTATAAGTCAAGCATTAACCCTTCATACTTTATGAAGTATTAGTCATCTATAAGTCACTTATAAGTAAAGTACAACAAGTGAAGTAAGATCTTAATTTAGAACAGAACTTCCAACCATGCAGGGGTTGCATGATATGTTTAAAGCTATTTTTTTTACATATACACATGTATTTGCACTTATGGTGAAATAATCAAGTAAAAATTTTATGAAAAAAAAATCCCTTTTATATGACATTCCTTTGATGATGCAAACTTAACATATTAATTCAGTTTACAAACAAGATGTTGAACAAAAAGGCAACAAGATTAATGACCTTGAGGCTTCTTCAAATTTATGAAATCTGAAAGCAACTGAGTCAATTGATTCAAAATTTCAGGCAAAGGAAGTTAAAATAGAGATATGATGTTAATAGAACCTACTTGTACCTGATGTGAAGGCATACTCAAAATAAAATTTCAACATTTTTTTTTCTCCAACATTCTTTCACAGACACAAACTTGGTTTCAAATTCTTGTTGCTGATCTCTGCAGAGACAAACTTTCTGATTGGCTACCTTGAATACCCATAGTGCTCCTTGAGAGAAGTCTATAGTATAGGGTAAAAATTCTAAGTCCACACTTAGAGTTACTCATACCATACTGATCTTCACTTATAAGTGAGGTATAAGTGAAATATTCACTGATATGTAGCTCATCTTTACTTATAAGTGAAGTATTAACGAAATCTGTTCCTCACTTATAGTTACTTTGACTTAAAGTATACTTATAAATAAATTTCAAAATTTATAAGTGACTTATAAATTACTAATAAGTGGATAATAAAACACTTATAAGTTTCTATTTGTTTTTTAGCTCACCTGAGCCGAAGGCTCAAGTGAGCTTTTCTGATCACATTTTGTCCGTCGTCCGTCCGTCTGTCCGTCCAGCTCTAGCTGTCCATCTGTCTGTCTAGCTGTCCGTCTGTCACTCTTTGTCCCCCCCACACACACAGACACACACTCAGTTAACTTTTCAATTCTGATCTGATTTGTGTTTATTCCTAGCGGATGTGCTCAGTTGAGCAATGTGGCCCATGGGCCTCTTGTTTTGGTGGTGGTGGTTGGGGGGGGGGGGGGATAAAAAATCACAGGCATCTGTGTCTTGCTTTATAAATATGTATGTACTTTATTGATATGTAAAAAAAAAATTATGTATCAATAAAGTTCATTACATATTTACTTTTTTTAACATGATCAATAAGGTACATGTATGTACATATTTATAATTCAGAATCCAAGTACATGTATTTTAAAAAAGAAAAGCTTTTTGGGCCCTACAAATGAACTAAGTTTGATACAAAACACTGGATTCAGAAAAAAGCTTAAATGTACTGATTGAAAATACAAGTCTTTACAATTTTAATTGTGCTTTACAAAACCTTATTCATTAGTTTTCTCTTTTCTTGTAAGCTAGGTATGACATAGAAATTGTACTGCGGGCTCGATGTTCTCATGCTGTAAGGAAAATACAAATACCGATAAATTAATTGGAAAAACCTATTTCATTTATGTTAAAGTCCAGAGTTATATAAATATGTATATATTATATATATATATATATATATATATATATATATATATAATTCAATGACTGCTCACATCAAAGCTTCTTTTATGTACAGGTAGTTATAATTGCATTTTTTTTTTCATCGGGCTTAATCCTATATGATGTTCTAGAAGCTTTGTCAATATTAAGATCAGCGAATGACAAAAATAATTTCCATATTTCCCTTTTAAATTGGTTATTATATAATTATCGCCATTTTTTTTAGGTCTTTACAATGTTTTAGCCATCTGAGGAGTACAATATTCATGGAGCTCGAATGGAGAGGTGAATATTGTAATTTGAAGATGGCTTAAGAAAGACCTATAAATATACTGGTGCATTAGTTAATGTATATTTCTAGTGTCACCTTCTTCTTTATAGCAAAGTTTTTTTGGAAAAGAAGAAGACATGAGAAAGGGACAACAAATGATTCAGGTATGTTTTTTCTGATCTTCTTTAGGTCACTTGGCTCAAGTGAGCCTTTCTGATCAAAATTTATTTTGGCCCCATGATTTGTACAAAGTTGAATTAACAAAAGGGCCAGGGGCTACATCGCTAACAGACCAAATAACAAAAAATTAAAAACAATTAAAAGTTAAAAACAAATTATAGTTTGTTTGGAATTGCCGCCTGCCTCATTGCATAACTCCCCACTCCAAAAATTTTATTGGCAAAATATCAAATATTATTTTACCGTTTTACCTTCTTACATTGTTTACTACAATTTTGTTCGTTTGTTGAAATACTTTTTAGCTCACCTGAGCCGAAGGCTTAAGTGAGCTTTTCTGATCACATTTTGTTGGTCGTCCGTCCGTCCGTCTGTCTGTCCGTCTGTAAACTTTTAACATTTTCAACTTCTTCTCAAGAACCACTGGGCCAATTTTGACCAAACTTGGTGCAAAGCATCCTTGAGTGAATGGAAATTTAAATTTTTAAGATAAAGGGCCAAGTCCCCTCACAAGGGGAGATAATCAAGAAAAAACTAAAATAGGATGGGGTCATTAAAAAATCTTCTTCTCAAGAACCACTGGGCCAGGAAAGTTTAAACTTATGTGGAAGTATCAGATTTTAAATTGTTCAAATCATGATCCCTGGGGGAAGGGTGGGGACACTATGGGGAATCAAAGTTCTAAATAGAAATATAAAGGAAAAAATTTTGAAAATCTTCTTCTCAAGAACCACTGGGCCAGAAAAGCTGAAACTTATGTGGAAGCATTTTAAGGTAGTGTAAATTCTAAATTGTAAAAATCATGACTCCTGGGGGAAGGGCGGGGCCACAATAGGGAATCAAAGTTTTATATAGAAATATATACGAAAAATCTTTAAAAATCTTCCTCTCAAGAACCACTGGGCCAGGAAAGATGAAACGTAGGTGCACATGGAAGGATCATTGGGTAGTGTAGATTTCAAAATTTCTAAATTATGATCAGTGGGGTAGGGTGGGGATGCATTATGTATTACAAGGGGGAAATCTGGTAAAGAACTAAATGGTGTAAGCTTCTCAGGTGAGCGATGTGGCCAATGGGCCTCTTGTTTAAAGTGGGGTTTGGGCTCACATTTATTTAACAACACCTGTAAATAAAACACTTTATTATGTAGCTAATAAAAAATCTGGAGAAATTTAGTGTTCAATATCTTGATGTTTTATTGAATGCAGAGTTTGTATTACAGTACCTTAAACGTTCTACTTTCTCATTTTTCCCTTCGCTCACCGTTCATTCACCGTTCGTTCAGCGTGCGTGACAGGACAAGCACATGGACTTCTTGTGAACCATATGAACTTGACGATGGAAAAAAAGCCAATGAATCCTGTCCAATGGATTTGTTAATCTTAAAAAATGATTACTTTTACTGCTTGGAATATTTAAGATAAAAAATAGGGATTTTTATTTGATTCAACAGATATCTGAGAATGAAGAGGGATATCTCTCTCTCTCTCTCTCTCTCTCTCTCTCTCTCTCTCTCTCTCTCTCGTACATTTCTCTGTTCAATAAAATCTTTGACAGCACATTACTTATTTAGTTTTGAAAATTTAATCTACCAGTATTACAAATAATTTGATTGCCTCTTTCCATCATCTTGTCCAAGTATAAGCCCAGAGTTTCTTATTTTCTGTTTAATGGGAATTTTTAGGAAAAAGTTGGGTCGAGGGGACGAAATAAAAATAAAATTAAAAGTTCAAAATTTGTCAAGTTGGGACTATAATAAAAGTAAAAACCAAAAATGGTTCATGTAACAGCTGTATCCATTTTAATGCTTTTATTTCATAAATGCTTAAACAGAGGGTATGCAATTCTAGATATACAAGTAAACTCATGAGATTCTGTAGGCATATGCATATACTTTTAAACATGCTTGAAAAGCCAAAAATTTCACTGTATCACTGCCATATTATCTAAAGCGCGGCGCCATTGTGGCCCTTCAGGCCTTTGATTACTGTAAACCAACTTTTATTCGCGACGACTTTATTTCGCGATTTACCGGGAGTAAACTTGTTTGCGACAATTAATATTCGCGATCAAGCCTTTTTGAGGCTGCTTTCAATACAAAAAGAGACTTTAGGGATCTGTTCGCGGCGAGAAATATTAGCCGAGGCTCTCGCGAACTTCGCGAAAATTTCTCGCACGCGAATAAAAGTTGGTTAACAGTATTAAGACTTGTCATGTGTCATGTTGACGTCAAAGGATTTTAGCAATTATACTTGCAGTTAGAGGTCATTTATTAATTCCGATATTGCAAGAGCATAACCAAGTTAAAAATTTTAGTTTAATTAATTTATAATCCTTTTCAACACTATCTGTAGTTTGTGAAAAATGCTGTGAACCTATATAGATTCCCTTTTTTAATTGCTAAAATTTAATTTTTTGGACGGCAGGTTGAATATTTTACTGGTCAACTATATTAGATATAAGTATAATTAATTTATTTGCAAGATTTCATGAGGTTTGCAGCACTTTTCAAATACCTTAATGCTTCTTGAGTTTATGTGTAAAACCTTGACAAGATACATTCAGGGTGTGCTCTTGCAATAAATCAATTTATTAGGGCCCTTCCATTACTTTTTAATGAATCTGCATACAAACACACAACAGTATCACTTTTCTAGAGAATGTACGGACAGTTTATAAATAAAATACCAAAATAGACATCGTATCCAAGTTAATGACCTTTTATTTGATAGCAAATAATATTTTATTTGAGAACAAATGACATTTCTCATTGTAAAAAATGTGATTTGATCGGCCTCTCACTGTGTTCAAACTGCCTCAATTTTGCGAGATGATGTCACATTAAAAAGTGCATTAATTGCGATCGATGCATCGTTTGTATACTGTTGTGTGGGATTTAACAAAGGACAGAACTGCATGTAATAATAAGTTTGTATGTAGCATATAGCTATCCAGCTGTTTGAAATAGCAAATAATTTCATTTTGTGGTACTTAGAAGACCTTATATTTTGTGTGACATCATAGTAAACATTTAATGTACAAATTAGGCCCGCCTCCTTACTTTAACCTTAACTGTGCTGTGTAGCTGATTTGTGATTTTACCTAGCCCATATGCTCATGCCCATATCGAAAATGAAAATAAAACTAGGAAACTAATTGTTCAGAGAACAATTAGAGGTCTTTTCCACCTTTCTAAGTGTTTCTGTGTCATTTAAATTGTAAAAAAAAAAAAAAAAAAAAAAAAAAAAAAAAAAAAAAAAAAAAAAAAAAAAAAAAAGAAAAAGTGCTGCCAGCAGGATTCGAACTGTGGACCCTCAGGTTGCCAGGCGAGCGCTCTATGCACTACACCACAGGCTCCGATGAAATTGTTTTCCATAAACTAAGAGTGAAGAAAAAAGAAGAAATGAAAGCACGTGGATTTAAATAAAAATAGTACAGAAACACGTGTATTTATTTGTTTGTGATGGAACATAGAGAGGAATAATGAATAGTTCTGGGAAAAACGATTGGTGGATAATGAAAATGGAGATTTTCTGTAAAAAAAAATCCTTTGAGTTTGTTTATAGTTTGAATAGATTGAGTTAATCATACAGAGCTTATGATACATTCGAACTTCCGTGTCGGCACTGTGTTTACTATTTGTGAAAATATAGGCGCGTTCGTTTTGACAGATATGGCGAACTCATAGGTTAGATTAAATAATCATCTCTATTTGCATTGAATTAATAGTTATGAGCATAAATTAAACTTGAAACATGCATTTCATGAAGAAAACGGTGTCACGGAGAGCGTGGAAATTTATTTTATATGAAAAATCGCTATTTCCGATATTGTGACGATTAATATTTAAATCTAAATAAAATTGAAATAAATTCCATACACTAAAGAAAGCAAGAATGCTTGGTATTAAAATGTCGTAATAGAGCAGGAGAATCGAATGATATTAACAACCATTGTAGAAATAGCCAATATGAGCTCAAATTTATTTTTATGCTCAGCAATAACTAATTTTCAGACAGAAAAAAAAATGCAGATTTTGCCGATATTCACTAGAATTTCTAAATACTTTAGAGACTCACCTTAAAACTCTCAGGACACTTTCTTTCAGGTCTCTTCTTCCTTTTATTACGAATTATTACGGTTCCTGGTAGTGAATACTATATTTTTGAGAATAATGGGAAATCAAAAATCTTAAATTCATTTTTTTTTTAAGATAAAGAAGAAATGTGTGCCGCTCTATTAGACAGAAGAAATCCAGGTAATTTTTTTTTTATTTAATGTTTGAAGGACATATTTTCTTGTGAGTTATCTAAGCCTGCAAGTTAACAATATTGGGTATTAATGTACCAGAAGAAATGCAAGTAGTATATTTACTAGGGTTGTCCGTAAAGTTCGTGGACAAGCTAAGAATTGAATAAAAGTTGCGTCATTTTTTATTTATTATTAGCATATTTTTAATCCTTTACTAAATGTGAACTGAGAAATGTAAAATCTGATTCAATTTCAAATGTTTAATTACAATTATGACTTCATAATTAAACTTGGTATGAAGATCCGGAGCACCGCAAAATTTTAATAAAAAAAATTGTTTATCACTTTATAAATTTCATTTGTATTTTATAAAATAATGCAGAAATCTGGATGACTTTTACATTATGAGGTTGATTTGAAATTTGAACATTCAAAGTTGTAAAATGGCTGAGCAATTAAAGTTAGAACATGTTAAGACGGATCGGAATTGTTAAAAAAAGGGACGTTTTTGGAATAGGTGAAGCAGTGAGCAGTGATAAAATTCTGCGTAGACATTGAATAAACACATACAGAGACAAATATGTTTTGTAAACAATCTGGAAAACATAGTAAAAGGAGCCGTACATTAGTATTTAAGTGATATATAATATTTTCGAATGGAAGGAACAGTTCACAGGATGACATGCATGAAGGAAAACCATCATTCCGGGATTGCAGTGCTGTAAAAAATGAACTTCGTAACGTGACTTTACTTTATTTCCATTAATAAAATCGTTTTTACGTGGAGAGGTTAGAGGATTGCAGGATATGAGACAGGCATTATTAAATATTATTTTACGTATGAAACCTGAACATTTTGGGCACATATTTATGACTGGTTAAAGCGACATAAGAAATGTATTGAGTGAAACTGTGACAATATTGAGAAAAGTTACACGTACTCGTATTATGCTTTTGACGTCAGGTAACGTCAAGAATTTTCAGAGTGCTCCGGGTATGAGTGTGTGTCTTTTTTTAATCTGATAAAAATATAACTATTTGTGCTTAGATTTTGTTGTTTGTTGAAAACTGTTATGTTAATAAAATGAAACATGAATTTAATGAAAATAATAGTTTCATATATTTTATCAATGTTTATCAGTAATTATCAGTGTTGTCCACGAACTTTACACCTTCACAAGGGGAGATAATCAATAAAAAACAAAAATTGGGTGGGGTCATTAAAAAATCTTCTTCTCAAAAACCACTTGGCCAAAAAAGCTGAAACTTATGTGGAAGCACCCTGGGGTAGTGTAGATTCTAAATTGTACAAATCATGACCCGGGGGGGGGGGGGGGGGGTAGGATGGGGCAACAATGGGGAATCAAAGTTTTACATAGAAATATATAGGAAAAATCTTTAAAAATCTTCTCAAGAACCATTGGGTCAGAAAACCTGAAACTTATGTGGAAGCATCCTGGGGTAGTGTAGAATCTAAATTGTTCAAATCATGACCCCCGTGAAGCCACAATGGGGAATCAAAATTATTACATAGAAATATATACTAGGAAAAATCTTTGAAAATTTTCTTCTCAAGAACCACTGGGCCAGAAAAGCTGAAACTTATGTGGGAGCATCCTGGGGTAGTGTAGATCCCAATTATAAATTGATCAAATCATGACCCTGGGAGGGGGTAGGGCAGGGTCACTATATGTATTACAAGGGGGAAATCTGGTTAAAAAAAAGAATGGCCAAAGCTGCTCAGGTGACCTATGTGGCCCATGGGCCTCTTGTTATGAAAATTATGAAATTTTTCTTGGAATGTTTCATTTCCTAACAATTTGTTCAAAGTTTGACAGTAGAGAAAATTCGGACGGAAAAAAATGTCTTGAAAAATGAGATTATTCACAATATGAATATAGCTGGTTAATTTAAATGATGAAGAAACAGTAATTCAATTTGCTGTCAATGATGATGCAGTGTTTGTTTAATTATAATTTAATTCATAAATCCTTCTAAACAGAACATATTAATAGTTTTATTTACAGCGCAACATTTTTTTTTAACTTCACATTGTTTTTCGCACAAATTAAGGTCACATTGTTGTAATAAAAATACCATTTTGGGATGAATCTTTCATGATTCTAAAATTTAGAAGTTGACTTTTTAAAACCCCACCTTATTAACTTAGAAAGCAGTCAAACAGATGAAAATACTATTACCATCCCAATTAAGTTAAAGAGTCAAAATGTACAATTAATACAAGTTACAGTAGCTGTACTGTACCCATGTCTACGTTTCTTCTAAGAGCTATTGCTTTCAAAAGAACGGATAAGAAGACAATTACAATTGGCAAGAAACTACAAAAATTCAAATGAGAATGATTGTTATTTTTCAGCCATGAATACATCAAAGTTCTACCAATTCATTTGTGTTAATTATGTTTCAGTTAATGAAATAAAACTCAAATTATGTAAACAAATACTTTTAAAATGTATTTTGTCATCTATTTACACAATATTATATCATAACAATGTGACCTTAATTTGTGCGAAAAACCATGTGAGCTTAAAAAGTTTGTTGAGCTGTGTAATCCCAAAGAATTTTAGTTATCAATTATACAGAGTAGAAAAGTGTAATTAACCTCTTATGTTATCGGCTCTGATTCCATACTTTCAAAATCAAAACACAAAATGTTTAGAGATTTCATGATTTATTTTTCCAGATAGTTTATGACAATATGTTATAAATTATACTAGGGGCTTGTTCAACAATTGCATCTGCATCCAAAAGTTGTACTGTGGGAGTTATGAGTGTTTTCTGGGGATAGTTTTAGGCAGTTATTTTAGTCTTCATGAAAATTCATGAACATTCATTACCTTGACCTATTACGTTTTTTTTTGTCCTTAAACTGAAAATTAACAATATTCATATTTATTCATCATTTGTTCATGAACTACATTTTATGAATAGTTTCATGAATAAATTCATGAACTTTCTTTATGAACCAGTCATGAACCTGTCATGAATAAATAATGAATTTCATTTCTTTATGAACCAGTCATGAACCTTTCATGAATAAATAATGAATTTCATGAATGAATCATAAAAGTTCCTGATCATGAAATTATGAATTTCATCTCGCAGGGGAAGTAGACTTCACTAAGATTATGATGCATAATTCTGGTATCAGTTTTTATACGCCCGTCTTAAGACGGGACGTATTATGTTATAGGCTTCGTGTCCATCTGTCCGTCTGTCCATTCCTGTCTGGCTCATAACTTGAATACTATTAGCCCTAGGATTATCAAACTTTGTCAACTCATACTTCTTGGGTAGACGGTGTGTCGCGCACAAAAAGTAGGTCGCTCTGACCTTTAATTAATAAAGATGCTATAGCAAAATATGGAAAAATCCTGTCCGGCTCATAACTAGAAAACTATTAGACCTAGAGCTTTCAAACTTGGCAAAAGTATACATCTAAAGTAGAAGGTGTGTCGCAGCCTATTTCAAGGTCACTGTGACCTTTAATTATAGTGAATTTTTTTAAAAAACTAAGTCTTTTAAATTCTAAATTTCATAATCCTAAAAAATGTAAAAATATAGTTGTATTCTTATTAAAAAACATTAAATTAAGTAAAAACTGATTTTTTCATTATATAATTGACAGCAATCTGTAACAAATGTTTATGCTTTGAGAGGAATTCAGTTTGTCCCATGGGCTTAATTATCAAGCACTGGTCAAGAAGAATTTTGATAGCAGAAATTTGCATGTCAAATTAGAGAGAAATTAATGAGTTTATTGTCAAGAGCTAAGAGCACCTCTAGATCTGATGCAGATGATATCTTAATTCATCTCTTGGGAGTTGGGCAAAAAGAAATGGCTTCATAGTTGCTTGTGCTAATTAAGAGTTCTTGATGGCTAGTCAAGATAAAGATCTTTTAATAGGTGTAATGAAATTAAAACAAATTGATGTTTTAGTGTATGATTAAAACTAAATTAGTATTGTATAATATGATTAAAACTAATTATTTATGTGTTCATTTAAAAAAAAAAAAAATTATATTTCTGAATCAATTTTTATATATTTGCAACAAAGATGCTATAGCAAAATATGGAAAAATCCTGTCCAGCTCATAACTAGAAAACTATTAGACCTAGAGCTTTCAAACTTAGCAAAAGTATACATCTAAAGTAGAAGGTGTGTCGCGGCCTATTTCAAGGTCACTGTGACCTTTAATTAAAATTAATTTTTTAAAAAACTATGTCTTTTAAATTCTAAATTTCATAATCCTAAAAAATGTAAAAATATAGTTGTATGCTTATTAAAAAACATTAAATTAAGTAAAAACTGATTTTTTCATTATATACTTGACAGCAATCTGTAACAAATGTTTATGCTTTGAGAGGAATTCAGTTTGTCCCATGGGCTTAATTATCAAGCACTGGTCAAGAAGAATTTTGATAGCAGAAATTTGCATGTCAAATTAGAGAGAAATTAATGAGTTTATTGTCAAGAGCTAAGAGCACCTCTAGATCTGATGCAGATGATATCTTAATTCATCTCTTGGGAGTTGTGCAAAAAGAAATGGCTTCATAGTTGCTTGTGCTAATTAAG
>NW_026935526.1:20000-66630 GCF_032062105.1 Saccostrea cuccullata
TTATGATAATTAGATTTTTAAAAACTAGTTCTATAGTCATGGTACCCACTGCAAAATAGTCTTTAACCTTAGTCTTAGAAATCCATGTCAAGGTCAAAATCTTTCAAAAATAAAAAAATGTCCTACTTTTTAGTACCTCCTAACTTAATATAAATTATATAATTGCATCTTATTTTATACTTTTAATTACATTTAAAAAATTCTATTTTCAATTATTTGCATACAAACTCCTAAAGTAATTGGCCTTTGGATTATACTCTCTTGAACTTTTAAACCAAAGAAATGCAAAAACTTAATTGAAAATTCTGACCTAATCATTTAGCCTACTAATATTACGATTCGTTGCTTCTGAAGAGTTAAAATTGATGTTTACGATTAATGAGATTTTTTTTTTCAAGACGATAAATTGTAGCAACATTTTTCCAACTCTTTAAACTTTTGACATTTATGTCAAGTTGAAACGTCAAAGCAATGAAAAAACTATTCTTTTCATTTCTCTTTTATTTTAATATATGATACATATATCTAAGTATCTATAATATGTCCTTTTTCTATCTAATCAAAGTTGCTTTCTTTAAGCCCTAGGTCTACTAAATTAAAAGATATTGTCCCTTGCATGATGAAAATTGTTATAGCTACTCCTCTTCAACTATAAACCATAACAATTCAAAAACTTCAAAAATGTCAAGAGTCAATTCATTTTTCACAGTTCACAAAGGATACAGTAATTTCTTCATGAGTTGATTATAGGAAATATCCTTTAAAGTTTCCAATGTGTACAATTAATGTGAATATTATAGCTGTAAAATAATAATGTACTTACGTGTTATTTATGCCTTTGATTTAACAACGGTGTGAAACTACGCAGGCATTGAACAGGCAAGTTGGAAAAAGATAAGTAGTAACACAATTCAAAGAAGTTTTAGCTACTTTTTTATAAAAAAAAACAAAAAACTTTATTTAAATTCTGTACTCATTAAAATACCTGTTTAATTTCTTGATACGTTTATGTCACGAAATAACCCCGGTAATTCTAGGGGTTTACCTGTTCTGATACGTTGTATCTGCGTAAGAATCTTTAGAAAACGGGAAACAAAGCCTCGTCCTGTATAGTAAGTTCGTCCTATCTTAGGATTTTTCAAAAATTAAGGCTGAAAATGAGCCTTTCGACCTATATACCCCATCGACCTATAACCCAAAAATTACGTTACCTATTTGAAAAGGATTTGACCATCAGTAGCTCGCAACACTGGACACGATATCGCATTGATCTGCTCAAAGCATGAAAGTGAATAGATTTGAGTCACGTGTTCAATGCTTTGTTATTCATGAGGTCAAAGGCGGGTTGAAATTTGTGAACAAGGTGCCTTCACTATAGAGACAGGTACCCGTGATTTTGCACCTTTTTGGAAAATAACATGTGAGCGCACGACTGTTTCAATTTCTTTCATGAATTAAAATGACAAGTTTAACTCTTTACATTGACCCTCTTTACTACAACTTGAAACATCAATGCGCTAATATAAAAATTGGGCTTTCAAAATGGGGGTGTGGCCTAAAGTCTATGGGAAATCGATGTAAACAACGTACCCTTGCTATATTAATCAGATAAATACCCAATTACAGTGCAAGTAAGTGAAAATTGAAAATGAAACTAATAAACTACAATGTTTGATGAAAAGACCAAGACAAAATTATGTAGAAATTCTTTAAACTTATTTTTGTAAATTATCGGGGGGCCAAATGTGGACGTTTAAACGATTCATTCTTTGATTAAAGGCTACTCCCACAGTTGTAGTCTTATTGCAATCTTGCCACAAAAAGATCATCAGTCTATGCGAAAGTTTTGTTTACTACACAGGACATTCAGTCCTATGTAATCAATCAACACACAGGACCAAATCAAATTTTGTCACACTGTAAAACCTAATGTAAACAAATTAAACACCCGAAAATTAGTGATGGAAAATCAGATATATAATTAGAATTGATTAATATTGGTAATAATTGGCTGGGCATAATCGATTAACAAATATAGAAAAGTTAAACATATTCAAATTTCAGTCAGACTTTTAGAAATAAAAATAATTTACCCAATAAAATATAATATTAAAAAATGTTTATTAGCTCACCTGAACCGAAGGCTCAAGTGAGCTTTTCTGATCAAAATTTGTCCGTTGTCTGTCGTTGTCGTCGTTGTCGTTGTCGTCGTCGTAAACTTTTCACATTTTCATCTTCTTCTCAAGAACCACTGGGCCAATTTCAACCAAACTTGGTACAAAGTATCCTTGGATGAAGGGGATTCAAGTTTGTTCAAATGAAGGGCCACGCCCTTTTCCAAGGGGAGATAATCATGAATTTGTTAAAAATTAATGGCATTTTTAAAAAATCTTCTTCTCCAGAACCGCTGGGCCAGGAAAGATGAAACTCATGTGGAATCATCCTCAGGTAGTGTAGATTCAAGTTTGTTCAAATCATGACCCCCGGGGCTAGGGTGGGGCCAAAATGGCCGACCCAAGTTTTACATAGGAATATATAGGAAAAATCTTTAAAAATCTTCTTCTGCAGAACCGCTGGGCCAGGAAAGATGAAACTCATGTAGAATCATCCTCAGGTAGAGTAGATTCAAGTTTGTTCAAATCATGACCCCCGGGGCTTGGGTGGGGCCAAAATGGCCGACCCAAGTTTTACATAGGAATATATAGGAAAAATCTTTAAAATCTTCTTCTCCAGAACCACTGGGCCAGGAAAGATGAAACTCATGTGGAATCATCCTCAGGTAGTGTAGATTCAAGTTTGTTCAAATCATGACCCCCGGGGCTTGGGTGGGGCCAAAATGGCCGACCCAAGTTTTACATAGGAATATATAGGGAAACCTTTTAAAATCTTCTTTTCAAATACTTCAAAGCTATGATTAGTGATATTTATATGGAATCATCCTCAGGTAGTGTAGATTCAAGTTTGTTCAAATGATGAATGCCTGGAGGGGGGGGGGGGTTAGTAAATTCAAGCCCGATGTGCTCAGGTGAGCGCTGTGGCCCCTGGGCCTCTTGTTAATTTTCTTTTCAAAAAGTGGAAAAATATATTTCATTACTTTGAACAAAATCAGTGTATTGAAACAGAATGGGAAATTAAATCTTTAAAACTTCCAGTCAGTTGGTATATTACTGATATTAGTCCCACCTTTCATAGCAATAAACGATGTATTTATTTCTTGGGATTACAAGTTTTAAAAGTAGTTATACAGAAATTAGACTTGTATTCTTGATTATAGTAATGTTTACATGTTGTCTAGTCTTAAAATGTTTTCCTTTGTATATTAAAACCTCGAAATATTGTCTGTTTCCAGTTATTAGTCTTACCCTATTTTTAATCATGGTGGTAAAAATAAATGGCAGTGATTCCTTCAATGTTTTAGACATTTATCACTACTTTTATGCTCTTTGCACTTGGATTTGGTAATAAAATTAAAGTATGTCAATTTTATTTTTTTGTCAGCGATGTCGGCAACATTTATTTTTTACTCTGAGACATCGGACATTCCGGTCCGATGTAAGAAAATGACACATCAGACCAGAGGCACTGCACATAGGTCAGGTCCGATGGTTCAATGTCTTTCGCATAGACTGGATTATTATTCTGTTTAATGCTTTTGAAAAGTTTATGTCCCAAATGCGACTTTTCTCTTCCTTTATTATAAGTACAAACCAGTAGAGCTACAGTCTCGACAGAGACTTCTGGTTTTATAGGTAGATTAGGGGGGACCTATGTCGCTCTACGTCAGAGTAGCGTTATGTGACGTCACAATAGCGACATTTGTTTTTTTACCTGTTGACTTTTGCAATAATGATAAAGAAATAACATTTTTTATTAATCAATAACATACACAATTTACAAAAAAAAACAAGATGTGTTTGTGAAACACTATGCGCCCGGTGCAACAAAGTTAAAAAACATATTTTTAGCATATAGGTCACAGTCAAGGTCACAAGGTCATTGATCTTGGTGTCATTTGAAAGAACTTAATTAGTGGAGTATGCATACCAAATATGAAGTCTCAACCATTCATGGTTCTAAAGTTATAGCGAAGGTTAAAGTTTGCAGACAAACAGATAAACAGACAAACAGACAGACAGACAGACAGGACAAAAACAATATGCGATCTTCGATCCGGGCGCATAAAAAAAAAAATAATTCATCATTAATTACAGTCTTATTTGATTTATAGAGTTTGTTAATATTAGAATTCTCTTCCTTTGGTAGATAATTCATAGCATTATAAGTTGTGAAGAAATACGCCCATGATAATATGCTGATATATTAAATGAAAAAGATTTAAGATAAAATTTAGCAAAGAAAGCAGCTTAAATCAGGGAAATATGTTTAATTTAATGTTAACTTTACCATTAATTGTATTTTCTGGATAAAACTAAGAAATGTGCTTGTACGTATATTTGCTTATTGATTTGTAGTGCATGCAGATTTTATTGTATAAAGTCATTCCTAGATTCTAATAGGTGTTGGTTGTTAATGGGGAAATGGGGGTAGGGGGGGGGCAGAATGATTAGAATGAAGAAGAAAAGAATTAATCTGTTTAAATGGTTTCTAAATCAAAACAAAATACTCGTTTTTCGCAAAAATAATTTTATATTCAGATGTTTGTCAGTATTTACTTACCTTTATTTTAGTGCAGAAAGGTAAAAAATTATGAAGCAGTATTACGAAAATAAAAGAAAATGTCTTTTTTCTCGTTTATTTTGTCATGAAGGTATACTTTTTAGGTCACCTGAGTAAACTCAGGTGACCTATTGCCATCTGTTTTCGTCTGTTGTCGTGCGTCGTTCGTCGTGCGTCGTGTGTTAACATTTAAACATTTTCAGCTTCTTCTCTGCAACCACTGAACCAATTTCAACCAAATTTGGCACAAAGCATTTATGGTTGAAGGGGAATAAAAATTGTGAATTTCATGACCTCTGCCCCCCTGGGGCCTGGGGGGTGGGGCTAAAACCACTTAAATTAATGGAATCTTTAAAAATCTTCTTCTTTACTCCTGGACATCAAGCAGTCAAACTGTTTGCATGATTGTATTAAGAATTGAGTCCTCTACCAAAACTGTGAAATTCATGGCCCTGGGGTCAGGGGTTCTTGTGCTAGGTTGGGGCTAAAAAGGTATATAGTGAAAATGCATTATTTCTTTGAAAATCTTCTTCTCTGCTCCTGGGTATTAAATAAACTAATTAAGTACATAGTTATGATGAGCAAGAGTGCCTCTACCAAAATTGAGAATTTTATGGCCCCAGGGTCAGGGGTTCTGGTGTTAGGGCGGGGCTCTATTGATTATATAGAGAAAATACATGAATTCTTTGAAAATCTTTTTCTTTGCTCCTGGGTATTAAATAAACTAACTAAGTACATAGTTATGATGAGCAAGAGTGCCTCTACCAAAATTTTGAATTTTATGGCCCCATGGTCAGGGGTTCTTGTGTTAGGGTGGGGCTCTATTGATTATATAGAGAAAATACATGAATTCTTTGAAAATCTTCTTCTTTGCTCCTGGGTATTAAATAAACTAACTAAGTACACAGTTATGATAAGCAAGAGTGCCTCTACCAAAATTGTGAATTTTTTGGCCCAAAAGTCAGGGGTTCTTGTGTTAGGGTGGGACTCTATTGATTATATAGAGAAAATACATGAATTCTTTGAAAATCTTCTTCTTTGCTCCTGGGTATTAAATAAACTAATAAGTACATAGTCAGGATGAGCAAGAGTGCCTCTACCAAAATTGTGAATTTTTTGGCCCCAAGGTCAAGGGTTCTTGTGTTAGGACGGGGCTCTATTGATTATATAGAGAAAATACATGAATTCTTTGAAAATCTTCTTCTTTGCTACTGGGTATTAAATAAACTAAGTACATAGTTATGATGAGCAAGAGTGCCTCTACCAAAATTGGGAATTTTATGGCCCCAAGGTCAGGGGTTCTTGTGTTAGGACGGGGCTCTATTGATTATATAGAAAAAATACATGAATTCTTTGAAAATCTTCTTCTATGCTCCTGGGTATTAAATAAATTAACTAAGTACATAGTTATGATGAGCAAGAGTGCCTCTACCAAAATTGTGAATTTTATGGCCCCAGGGTCAGGGGTTCTTGTGTTAGGGCGAGGCTCTAATGATTATTTTTGTGAAAATGCATGAATTCTTTGAAAATCTTCTTCTCTGCTCCTAGATTTTATATAAGCTAACTAAGTACATAGTTATGATGAGCAAGAGTGCCTCTACCAAAATTGTGAATATTATGGCCCCAGGGTCAGGAGTTCTGGTGTTGGGGGGGGGGGGTATATTGATTATACATGTATAGTGAAAAAAAAACATTAAATCTTTGAATATTTTCTTCTTTTCACCTAGGTTTTAAGCAGATGAACTACATATTTAGTTATGAGCAAGGGCCCTAATCTTCAAGAATTGTAAATTTTAAGGCCCCACGGTCAGTTGTACCATTGAGGGGGGGGAGGGTGGGGGCTGTACTTATATACTGAAAATGAATGAATTGTTTGAAATGTGCTCCTTTGTATTAATCAAATATTTTTAAAAGGCATGAATGCCTTTCCAAAAATTGTACAATGTGTGGATCTAGGCCTAAGAGTCCAGGGTTCATGTGTGGTAGTGGCACTACTCATTATTGCTGAATATTACTGATTTGTTGAGATGCATTTTTTGTTCCCCTACCCTGCCTATGGTTATTAAGTAACCAAACTAAGGAACTGCTAAGTGTATAGTTATGATGACCAAATTGTAAATGCTATAGCATCTGGCTTAAAACATGGATCAAATTCAATCACTCGAAAGTTGTTGAATAATGCTCAGGTGACCTATAAGGCCCATGGGCCTCTTGTTTTCTTTGTTAAAATAAAGAGATGAATCGTTTCTTTCAAAATATACGAATTAATTTACGACATTTTCACAAAGACTTTTTAAGATATTACCTGTTATGCATGTTGGAATTGTAAAAAATACGACAAGAAAAACTGGGTGATACTTAGTATATTGTGTGCCTTTATAATTTTTCATGTGGAATAGATTTCAATGAATTTGCCTTCATTTTAAAGATAAGAGTCATATAAATTGAATGCATGTTGATTTCGAATGTGATTTGACATTTTTTGTTCTTTTTAGCGCATATTTGGAGTAGAACAAGAATTTCTGAAAATAATCTATTTTTAGTATTTTACACTTTTTTTTGCACAGAAAATGCTGTTCAAAGTGAACCAGAGAAGAGGGAGCATGGTGTCACAGAGACTTGTTTCAATATTGAACCAGAGGAGAGAGAGCATGGTGTCACAGAGACTGGTGTTCTAAGTGAACCAGAGGAGAGAGAGTATGGTGTCACAGAGACTTGTGTTAATAGTGAACCAGAGGAGAGGGAGCATGGTGTCATAGAGACTGGTGTTCTAAGTGAACCAGAGAAGAGAGAGTATGGTGTCATAGAAACTGATTTTCAAAGTGAACCAGAGGAGAGGGAGCATGGTGTCACAGAGACTGGTGTTCTAAGTGAACCAGAGGAGAGAGAGCATGGTGTCACAGAGACTTGTGTTAATAGCGAACTAGAGAAGAGGGAGCATGGTGTAAAAAAAAGGTATTTAGACAAAACAAAAAGGAAAAACTGTTCAGTGCTTAGACCTCCTTATATTGCCAACTTTTGTCCAAGACAGATTTTGGCATTAAAGGGAGGGTGGCAATAAAACAAGTTCTGCCATAAATCTTAATGCAATGAGCCAGCTCAAGATTTGTTAGTTTTAGAGTTACACTTTTGATAATGTCATGTTTTTGCACATGTGTACATACATGTATATATATGGAAAAATGACTCAGTAACTTCCTCTAAATTTCACATTTGTTTTCTCTAAACTATTCAACACTATCGAGTTATTTATCTTACTTAAAAAAATTCCCTATTTTGGGCCCAAAAGAAACATTTACCAATGATTCAAATATCCAACTTGCTGTAGAATATTTTAAAATCCAAAGTAAATTAGAGATAATCGAATAGTGTTTTGAATACTTTTGACCTGTAAGCTGACGAAAACGACAGAATTTTGATAGAAAATTGAGGATTTGTTATTACATATTACAAGATGATGGTTTGTTGAGGAGAAGCATTGAATTCATATGGAGTTTCATTCGGACAATACTTGTAGTAGTGCTTAATTAATGGATAAAGAGATTAGCGGTGTTATGCTGAACCTGCTTTAAAAACATTCCATATCAAGTTCTGCAATAAAATTGGTGTTGAGAAATAGGTGGGTGTTAATTAAGTTGTTTTGGGAGGTATGCCTGAAAAGTATGAAAAAGAGATGAATCTCAGATAATCTGAAGGGATTTACAGATAACGGACCCTGAAATAATATTCAGCAATATGAAGTGATGTTGCTTAAGATTCAAGATTAAAATGTATTTAATATGTCAAAAAGTGATGCTTTCATTATTTAAGACCAATAACATTTCTAAAAGTGTGCAAAATTCGTAGGAATTGCTATTTTTTGTGAGCATTGGAAGTACATTTGAAGCACGATAAATGTGAAATAATTAAAGAAATTCCATGTGCACTGGAAATTAAATCTAATAGTGTTGCAAATTTGGAGTAATTATTATTTTTAATGGGCATTGGAAATTTATTTTAAAACTGTTTTATCTCTTTTGTTCATTGTTTTATGAACCGATAGGCTTTTGGATATTTGAATATTCAAATGATAGTCAGTTGAATCTTAAAAATATCCAACCAATGCTGATTGAATCAGTAAAATATACGTAGACTAACAACAATGGGTGACATCTTGGAAGTTTTTTAATTACCTATCTTACACAAGTTTAGACCACTAGATTTTCTGACGTCAACACAAATTTGCATGTCAATTAGCTATCTGTTTACTTTACCCACTGATGAATGAGTCACAAACAAATGCATTGTACTCAGCTGAGTTGAAAATAAATACCAACTTGAATTGTCCATTGGAAGCTTATTTTCAATTCTTTTTTGAGACACATGAAAGAAATATTCTAAATGTATAATCTTTCATTTCTATGCTTGCTAACATTTACAAAATTTGTTTAATAAACCCTTATATCACCTTATAATACATCGGCTTAAACCACTGTTCAAAGAGACGTAGGTGCTATCATGTCAATAAAGTATTTGGTGTTTTTACTCACCTGAGCTGAAAGCTCAAGTGAGCCTTTATGATCACATTTTGTCCGGCGTCTGTCTGTAAATTTTTCACATTTTCATCTTCTTCTGAAGAACCACTGGGCCAATTTCAACTAAACTTGCTACAAAGTATCCTTGGGTAAAGGAAATTCAAATTTGTTCAAAAGAAGGGCCACACCCTGTTCCAAGATATTTGACACTTAGTACCTTATTTGTACCTCTGGATGGAAGTAGAATTCATAGTATGTGTATAAAAAAGCCTGGCGCAGGTGATTAATCAGGATTTAATATTTGAGATCTTTTGTGGAAATGTGTAAAAGCCCATACCGAAAAAAGTTATAACTAAGTTATAATTAAAGTATAACTTAGTTATACCTAGGCTCTGAGGTACAAAAAAGTTATAACTAAAATGTAACTTTTCTGGACTTTGTCATTTTCATGTATAATTAAAATGTAACTTTTCTGAACTTAGCCATTTTCAAGCATAACCAGTATAAATGTACAAGTGTTTGGGGTTAATTAATGGATACTACTTGACACTCTTTTTTTTAGCTCACCTCGACGAAGTCGAGATGAGCTTATGCTAAACCGTCGGCGTCGGCGTTAGCACGGCGTCCCAGGTTAAAGTTTTAGGAGCAAGTCCATTCCCAAGTAACTATAAGCCCTACCTGGATCAAACTTGCATGGATGATGCATCTAGGAAAGGACACTACCTGATTTGCTTCGGATGCTGGATCTGACCTATATTTTCCAGATGAGTGACCAGGTTAAAGTTTTTGGAGCAGGTCCATTTCACAGGAACTGTAAGCCCTATTTGGACCAAACTTGCATGGATGATGCATCGAGAGATGGACACTACCAGACTTGCTTCGGATGCTGGATCTGACCTACATTTTCATTCCCAAGTAACTATAAGCCCTACCTGAACCAAACTTGCATGGATGATGTATCAAGGGATGTACACTACCAGACTAGCTTCGGATGCTGGATCTGACATACATTTTCATTCCCAAGTAACTTTAAGTCCTATTTGGACCAAACTTGCATGGATGATGCATCTAGGGATGGACACTACCAGACTTGCTTCGGATGCTGGATCTGACCTACATTTTCATTCCCAAGTAACTATAAGCCCTACCTGAACCAAACTTGCATGGATGATGTATCCAGGGATGTACACTACCAGACTTTCTTCGGATGCTAGATCTGACCTACTTTTTCATTCCCAAGTAACTATAAGCCCTAGCTAAACCAAACTTGCATAGATGATGTATCAAGGGATGGACACTACCAGACTTGCTTCGGATGCTGGATCTGACCTACATTTTCATTCCCAAGTAACTATAAGCCCTAGCTAAACCAAACTTGCATGGATGATGTATCAAGGGATGGACACTACCAGACTTGCTTCGGATGCTGGATCTGACCTACATTTTCATTCCCAAGTAACTATAAGCCCTATTTGCACCAAACTTGCATGGATGATGATGCATCTAAGGATGGACACTATCAGACTGGCTTCGGTTGTTGGATCTGACCTATATTTTCTATCAAGAGACCAGGTTAAAGTTTTGGGAACAGATCAATCAGAATGAACTTGAAGTCCTTGATTACTGCAGTATTAACAGTTATGAATATTTGTTTACACTATACATGTTTTTCACGCTACACACGTAGAAATGTGTCTATGCCATGAAAGGGGTTCAACATAACTTGCAAGAATATTGTTGTTGGGATGAATACTAAATATTAAGAAAATATGATGTGAGATTTGCATTACTTAAACTGATAACATTCGTCGAGGTGAGCTTTGTAATCTTTGATTACCTATGTTTTTTAAACCCCCCGCAAACGAAGTTTGGGGGGGTATATAGGAATCACCTTGTCCGTCTGTCCGTCTGTCCGTCTGTCTGTCTGTCCGTCTGTCCGTCTGTCCGTCTAGCTGTCCGTCCGCCTGTTAGCTTTTGTCGTGTCCGGCTCATAACTTTAATACTATAAGGCCTAGAGTTATCAAACTTTGTCAGCTGAGACATCTTGGGTAGAAGGTGTGTCGCGCACAAAAAGTAGGTCGCTCTGACCTGTAATTAAAAAGTTATAGCCAAATATGGAAAAATCCTGTACGGTTCATAACTAGAAAACCATTAGACTTAGAATCATCAAACTTGGCCAGTTTGTGCATCTTAGGTAGAAGGTGTGTCGCGACCTATTTCAAGGTCACTGTGACCTTTAATTAGGGCCCCGCAAGGATTTGCGGGTGCCCTATAGTAATCACTCTGTCTGTCTGTCTGTCTGTCTGTCCGTCTGTCATTCTTCCGTCCACAAATTTCCTGTTTTTTCCTAATAACTTTTTTTATGGTAGCCCAATTAAGTTCAAATTTGGTATGGTAGTTCAGTAGGCAAAAAGACATATTTTGATGCTAAGTTTGTCTCTCTATGTCCTCTGGTTTGGACCTAGGGTGGTGGGGTAGATTCCTTAACTATGCATAAGAATGAATGGGCAACTTTTTTTTTATGGTTGCCCAATCAAGTAGAAATTTGGTATGGTAGTTCAGTAGGCAGAAATACACACTTTGATGCTAAGTTTGGTTCTCTATGTCCCCTGGTTTGGAGCTGGGGTGGTGGGGTAGATTCCTTAACTTTGTATATAAGAATGCATTGGCAAAGAGAGATAACTGCTGAAGATGTTCCCATTCAGTAAACTGAATGCTGCTATGAGTCCCTCGGGATTAATTAGCTTTCCTCCTGAAGAAAATCCAGAGCATTATCTTTATCTGTCACATTGAGATGAATTACCACCTCTGTCTGCAAATGAAGTTTGTTTTGAAGTTAAGTCAATTTGGAATGCTATGAACACTCTGAAATGTGGATTTGAATATAAAATTTTATAATTTATTTTTTTTTTGTTTTATATTTATGATTTCATTGAATTCTAAAAACAAGAAATAGATTAAAGAAGAGTTTTTGATTTCCTTTTTTTTCACTTTATGTTAATTCAAGAATATTATTAATTTTTTCACTTTATGTTAATTCAAGAATATTATTAATTTTTAAGGTAGTTGTATAAAAACCCCATTCTATCATTAATACTGAAAAAGTTCTTATTATAACTTTAGAAGAAAATGATGAGAGAGGTACAATTAATCCCTTGGGATTAATTATCTAGCCTGCTGCAGAAAATTTAGTAGGCTTTTCTTTATCTGTCACTTTAAAATTAATGAAAACATTTGTCTGCAACTGCTGTTTGTTTGAAGTTAAGGTCAAGCCTTCATGTAATATTTGCATCTTCATTGAAGGCTGGCATTTTATATAACACAAGCTTCATAATTGTTTAAATATATATTTAATGTTAAGTTGTTCTTTACTGCCTAATGTAAATACGAGGGTATTATTTTCAGGTTTTTGAATATTCAGGAATTATCTTGAAATTTTAAGAATACAGTTGCTGTTGCTTATTTTTCGTACATTTTTTAATCATTCTGTAAGCTGCACCCTTTTAATTCTACCCCATGGCGGGGCCCTTGCTGACTGGTCAGTTTTCTAGTTTAAGTGGAATTTAAAAAAAAATGTCTTTTTTTCTATTCATTTACACATTCAAAAAAATGTAAAACTATTGCACTAACCTTAGTAGAAAAATGTTAAATCAAGAAAATACTTATTTTTTTAGCATATACTTGACAGCAATCTATAACAAATATAATGTATGCTAGAGAAATTCCACCACTCCCATGAAAGTAATTATCAAGCACTGGTCAAGAAGAATTTTGATAACAGAAAATTGCATGTCAAATTAAAGAGAGAAATTAATGAGTTTAGTGTGAGGAGTAGCTGTAAGAGCATCGGTGCTATCTATATCCCTTGAGTATTGGGCCAAATGGGCAAGCCTTTTGGATTAAAAATAGCTCTTGTTGGCTAGCCAAAGTTTTAAAATGAATTTGATGAGAAGTAATTAAAACTAATTTGATATTGCATTTTAAACTATTTTATATTACATAATATTGTGAACTTAAAAATTAATTTGATGATGGTAGGGGTGGAATCTGCATGTCCATATGAATTGCATATAAACAATTAACTGTCTGACAATAAATCAAAAAAAAAAATCATTGATGTTTTATATCTTTTAAAAATGTTGTATGGTAGATAGTGCAGATCCAATAATCTTTTGGGAGTAATGAGTAGACAAGCATCCAGTTAAAGATTAATTAATGTGTTCAATGTAGGAAGGCTAGCGGCATGTCTCTTTCATTTCTTCAGAGCATGGTCTTCATCTGTATCCTTTGGGAATTAGACAGAAGAACTGTCAGTTTATATTTGATGGCCAGCCTTTTATTTCCAAAATTAATTAGATATAGATTAAGTTGTGAAGACTAATTATACCCCCCACCCACCCCCCCCCCCCCCCCCCCCCCCCCCGCAAACGAAGTTTAGGGGGGGGGGCTATATTGGAATCACCATGTCCGTCTGTCTGTAGACGAGATTTTGTCCGGACCATTACTCAGAAACTATTGGAAGGATTTGTCTGAAAATTTGTACACATATTATTCACCATATAAAGTTGTGCACCTGAAATTTTCATCTTGATTCAATTATTGTTTTGAATTTTACAGGTGTTTTTTTCATTTTACTCCCTGTCGACATAGCCGTTTCAGAGGGTTAACAGTTTCAGAGCTGTAAAATTTTTCACGCATTCATCAAGGTGATCTATACGCCAAAGATAATAGTTCTAGCAAAACATGCTATGGTTTGAGTGATTGTATAAACTTAACTCTAGTAATGCTATATATAATACAAAGTGAAAAGGCTGTGAGCTGAATATTTTTGCCTAGTTTTGAAAGAAAAAGAGGTGGTTTGTTTAAATCAAATTTATTCAGTAACAATAATAGTAATATAGACATATTATACATCAAAATGTTCAGCAGACTTTTAGCTTCTATTTCAAACATGTTATAATACAATATATTTGTATATATACAGCTGTACAGGTAATATTCAGGTAGATACAGGTAAGAACATAAAAAAAATAGATTTTAGAGAGAAATATTTTTTTTTAAATCAAATCAATCAATATTTTATGAGAAATAAATAAATTAATAATTAACTGATAATTTTCTTCATTCAATTACAGAACAGGTATGTATTTTTCAACAGGTATAATCCATTTCAACAACCAATGAAAACGACTGAATAACTTGAAATATGCAGCTAATTAAATACATATAAATACATATAAATAAATAAATAACTTATAACATATAACATGAATAATACAATAAATACATAACGTCATGATAAATAGATTTGGATTTGGATTTAATGTATCCACACATAATTTTAACACCTGAACAGGTAATAATTACATACATGTGTATATATTTAGGTAATCTTCAGGTAAATACAGGTAAAAACATAAAAAAAATAGATTTTAGAAGAGAAATATCATTTTTTAAATCAAATCAATCAATATTTCATTAGAAATTTATAAACTGATTAATGACAGATAAATAAATAAATAAATAGATAAATAAATAAATAACTTATAACAGATAACATAAATAATACAATGAACACATAAAATGTCATAAGAAAAAGGACAGGAAAGGAATCTAGTTTTAATCAATATGCCTTGTGCTGATCCCTGTTTCAACCTTTAAATAACTTATAACAGATAACTTGAATGATACAATGAACACATAAAATGTCATAATAAATAAATTCTTTGGATGGATTTGTATCCGCACATACGAGGGGTTATCAAAAAGTTCGTGGACTGGCGCTATAAAATTAATACCGTTATAGGTATTTCAATGAAATTTGGAGTGTAACTAAATATACATTTTCCCTATATACCATGAAGATTTTATATTTTAATTATCATTTTTAAAACATTTACATGCTATAACGCATGTGATGGTTTGTCTAGTCGGCGCAACCTCAAAATGTGACAATTTCTGATCAAAAAGTGTAAAAAGTAAATTGTAAAAAAAAAAGACTATTTCTTATCAAACTTTCCCGTTAATTTTACAATATGACGTCATACAACTGTGCCGTAATATTTTTAAATTTTACGTCATTTTGTGTATTCTGTGGAATTTAATAGCCATTTTTATTAAGTTTGTTCAAAATTGTTCAAGTGAAAAATGACGCCGGAGGGGAAAGTTTTTTCCCGGAATGTTATAAAGTTTTGTGTTCAACTTGGTAAAACTCCAACAGAGACCATGGAAATGTTTAATCAGGCAGGGGAAAGTAAAAACGTATCAAGATCACTTGTATTTAAGTGGCATAAACGATTTCGAGACGGTAGAGACTCATGTGAAGACGATTTGCGAGTCGGATGCCCAAAACTTGTCACCACTGAAAATAACGTTCATCGCGTGAGGGAAATCTTAAACTCGGATAGGCGGATTACATTAACACAGTTAAGTGAAGATCTTTCTATCTCATATGGATCCATATACAACATTGTACATAACGATTTGAAAATGTCCTGGGTGTGTGCAAGATGGGTACCAAGACTCTTAAAAGATTCTGAAAAAGTCAGAAGAGTTGAAGAATCAAAAAAGTTTCTGTGCCGATTTCGCAATGATCAACAAAACTTCTTGGACCGAATCATAACTGTAGACGAAACTTGGATATCCAATTTTGACCCGGAAAGTAAACAAATGTCAATGCAGTGGACTGGGTCTAATTCACCCCCTCCCAAAAAGGCCAGAGTCTGTCAATCCTGTGAAAAGCACATGTTTATAATATTTTTTGACTCACGTGGAGTTATTTTAAGTCATGTTGTGCCTAAAGGAAGATCAGTAAATGCGAAATATTACTCAAAGGTTATATATAATTTTTATTGCATAAAAAGAAATATGAAGTACTGTAGGCCTAACTTTTTATTAAATCTACGCACATATACCCAATAAAAGTAATAAGTAATACAATAAATTGATATATTGGTTATGTAATTATAAAAACGAACGAATATTTTGATCATTAACATCTTTTTTTATTAATGCGCAACTGCACTGCTGATTTTATATTTCTAGGTTTTATCAAAGGATTTAGTAAATGCCCTTAAGAAAAAAAGGCCTGAATTTTACATAAATCGGGAAAAAAATTCTTCTACATCATGACAATGCTCCATCGCATACATCAATAGAGACTGTACTCACAATCAACTTACAGCTAGGAGCCGAAATTCTGCCCCACCCACCATACTCACCGGATCTCGCAACTTGCGACTTTGCGCTCTTTCCAAGACTGAAAAGCGATTTACGAGGGAGAAAATTTCATGACATCACGGAGCTTAAGTCAGCAGTAAATCAGACAATTGGATCTTATCAACAGGACTGGTATCAGTCCATATTTCACTCCTGGGTACATCGCCATGAAAAGTGTATTGTCGCAGGTGGAGAGTACTTCGAAAAGTCATGACGTGGTGACATTGCACGACGTCAAAATACTGAACCGACAACAGCGCCGGGTTACCATACCTTGTATTATTTTTTTTACGATAAAATTATTGTTTTGCAAAGTACAGAGTTGAAATTTTCAGAATAACTTCAACTTTTGTGTATTAAAGTCGACAATAAATTTCAATAACCCAGCTAACATAGTATTAATTTTATAGCTTCAGTCCACGAACTTTTTGATAACCCCTCGTAATTTTCACATCTGAACTGAAATCTACTCGTCGACCATCACACGCGTCTTGTATGCAGCTATGTAGTCTTTGTGTGTGTGAAAAAGTTTGAAGCAGGGGTCAACGCACAAGGCAGACAGACACTTGTCACACTGATAGCTAGATTCCTTTCCTGCTCTTTTCCCTTTTTCACCAATTGATTCGAGCCTCTGCCTCTCTGCCACCGAGCACACGACACAAGCATGGGTAACGTTTTTCTTTAAGCCTGTTCCAACGATCTTCATGGGGAAGTGCTGCCCCTGCAGTCTCATGATTGGTTCTGCTGCAGTGCTAGGCCTCCCCACAGGCTTTGTACACATTCCCGGGACACATGCTCTATTAACGGACTGCACAAGTTCGGTTACAAGTTGTTTTCGGAAAACTCTGTGAAGCATAGGTTTCCTTGGAGTTAGGGTCTTGTAGCACAGGTAAGCATTCAAAGTAGCTAGAGAAATCACATGGAAAATCACGCGCTTCCACCACTTCAGGGTCCTGGCATTGAAAGTAGCGTAAGAAACCATTTGATCAGACCGATCTACGCCTCCCATATACTTGTTGTACGCATTAACGATAGCAGGATTTTCGATGGGTGTTCCTGTTCGTGGTGCCACTCTTCCACAGGGGGCTTTTGCAGCTTCCTCGATGGTAGATAACAGGTAAACAACTTTACGGTCATGGTACTTCACAAGAACAAGTTCATCATTGTACATACTGAACATGTTACCTTTGTCCACCTTTTTGTCCTTTATCCGCTGCGGAATTCCCTTCCGGTTAACTCGTAATGTTCCAGTGGCACCACACCCGAGCACAAACAAGTCTGTGTAAAGCTGTGGTGAACTATAATAATTGTCCATGTACAAAATGTAACCTTGTCCAAAGTATCCTCGCATCATGTCCATAACTAAGTCGTATGTAGCCCCATTTGCACTAGCAGGTGTGTCCGATTTCCCAGTATACAGTTTGAAACGTAAACAATACCCTGTCACTGCATCACACAACATGTAGGCTTTGATCCCATACTTCTTGGGTTTGTCTGGATTGTACACACGAAAAGAAAGATTTCCTCGCCACGGTACCATCCCCTCATCCAAAGACAAATGTTGGTGTGGACGAAATACAGTCCCGAATGAACAAACAATGTTCTTGTACAGGGATCCAAGTTTGTAAAGAGGATTGTGACCCGCATTTCCTCGACGTACCTGCCCGTTGTTGTCTGCCAAATGGAAGAAACACATAAGAAGCCAAAACCTGTCCCTGGGCATCACTGCTGGGAAAAACGGTGTGGAATTCACTTCCGACGTTGTCCAGTATTCCGAAATGTCCAACTGAACCACTAATCCCATCGCGATTGTCATCGCGATGAACACTTTCATTTCAGCCATTGTTGTTTGGACCCAGCTACGAAATCGGGAAGAAGGCTTCAGGTTTCCCTCATTTCGTTGTAGATACTGCTCCGCATAACGATTAGTTTCGTCTGCCATAGTCTGGAAATCATCATCCTTGATAAATAAGTTGAAAAAATCAAGTGGCGTACGTTGATCATCTGGCATTTCAACATTTATCCAGGGACGCCTGTGAAGCCCATGTCGGTGCGAGGTCGGTCACCATCTTGCCAGTTTGCCATGAAATTATTAGGATTAGCGTTGTCTTCTTCATCGGAGCTGTCGGCCAGATCATCAGACTCAAATCCTTCAAATTCTTCATCACTTTCATCGTCATTAAATAACTCGTTGAAGAAGTTTTCATGTTGTGGTAAGAACGCCGCCATTTTGGGTCACCCATAAATAAACTTGCAACTACACACTTGTTTTAAATAAAAACCAATCAGATTTTAGCTACGTCACTGAGCTAGTTTTAACCCCAAACGTATTACCAAATAAGGAAAAGGTTTTTATTAGACTTTATTTCCATTGGATGTCTAAACATACGGTATAAAAATATGCTAATAAACAATACGACGTAACCCGGAATATTCCGGGTTCAGCTCACAGCACATGCATTCGAAACCCGGAATATTCCGGGTTCAGCATTACCAGGGTTAAGAGGTAAAAACTGTATAAAATTCCATACTGTAACATTATTTATACCTTCATGCTTTTAAAGAAATTTTTGATTAAATACCTGTAAGATGTACAATTACTGCGTATGAATATGTTCAAAAATGTTAGGCAGATCTAATCTTCCCATCTGAAGTTTATTTATAATTGACCTAGAATACTCCCTAACACAAACACCTGCTGCTCCCTCATTAGCTGCTGCTAGTTGTTGTTGAAAATCTATTTTTAGAATCCAGATTTGCTGTGGGAATCTATAACCTAATTATTCCTTAACACTGACCACTTAAGCTAATGTGCTGAAATTCATTATAGAATCCAGTCAAAATAATACGGAAGCCCATTAGTGCCAACCTGTATTTATAAAGGAAAAGCAATATACACTTTATTTATGAACCGAACATGGATCAGACATATAATATTTAATCTCTTAAGATGGAAAATAAACTGAATATATGAAGGTATTGTGCCCAGATGTATGAAAAAGCTCAATTTGACTCGAGCGAGTCAACTCGCAGGCCTTTGATTATTTTGTGGTTTTGTCAGGACCGTTTCTCAGAAACTATTGCAAGGATTAATCTGAAAATTTGTACACTTATTATTCACCATATGAAGGTGTGCACCTTGAATTTTCAACTCTTTTTGTTAACTTTTTTGCATTTTACAGGTTTTATTTTTGGGAGTTGAACTATGTTCAATCTCCCATGGTTATCACGTATTTAACATGCGCAGTAATTTGTGTTGATTACATAGAGACGAAAGCGAGGCTACTGTGTCGGCTGATTTACTCCGATGATATTCAACAGAAAACATGCATAAACATCCGCGACAAATTAGCTCGTCATTTTCTCCTGAATTAATCTAATTTCCATAATGTAAGTAAATGTAATGATAAAGTAATATTATTTTGGATATAAGAATTCGTTCAACGTACATATGTAAAACTAAATCATAAAGAACCATGAAAGTTTTGGTAACGGAACTCATTTTTAGTGTAGCGTCATATACACTGAAAGAGATACGAACGACAACTCTACATACTGACGGCAAACGTTAAATTTAGTCATATTCAAACTTTTCATGAACATTTTCTTAGTATAATTGAATTTGTTAATGCATAAAAACTTTAGGAAACATGCATATTTATTACTTAATCAGCAGTATCACCTGCAAAAAGCGGTAAAACTAGTACTCTGTTATAAATATGAAAACCAAAAACGGACACCGATGTTTTCGTAAAATCGCGATTAAAAACAACAAAATTAAGTATATTTTTTAAATAAAAGAAAAACCTCATTTACATACCAGATAATTTGTACGAACACAAACTCTCGCATATACCACTGTTTTTATGTTTCGTCAATAAATATTTGTTTTTAACTTGGCATTGCTCTTTTCTTTACAATATTAAAAAAGATTAAGTTCTGACGTACTCCATGTATAATGTTCGTGTAATTGAAATACTTTTTTATACACAGAGAAGTTTTATACAACAAACCTGTTAGCTCTAAAAAGGATGCTGTGTTAAAATCCACATTTTATCAACATTGATATTATTCCTGCGAAACTGAAATTTTCATAACTCATGGGTAAAGGTGCAAAGGAAAAATATATTACAAAGAATAAGATAGGACAAGAGCCAATCTAGGCCCCCTCTTCAAAAAAACTAATATATGTAATCCAAGAGTATACCCAAGTCTAACAGGAAATGATATTTTTTTGGTGTTATCACTGTAATTTGGTTGCCTAGCAACACATCAAATATAACAACCATGAATTGAATTTAAAGTCAATTTCAGAAACATTTATTTATAGAATTATGTATGTATTCCATATTTTTTAAGTAACACATGATAAAAATCATTTAAATTCTAGAAACATTGTTAATTGTAGGTGAAATACAGAATCTAATTTTCCATGGCAACCAAACACGTCCCTAATAACAACTTTAAATGCATAAAAATATTGAGAAAAAGGGATGTTTGTTTACTATGATATGAAATTGTAAGGTTCAATGTTTGTATCTTAAGGATTAAGATCTATGTATCTTTAGAATTCAAAGTTTTATCCTACAGGCATTAAAGAAATCCTTAATAACAGCGTTACAGTCATATAAAAAAAATGTGTAAAAGTGTAGGAAGATTTCTTAACAGTTTGTATGAAACCACGGTGAACATCAGAATAACAAATAATAATGTGACAGTCACATTTTTTTGTGTATTTTATGTACACTGTCTACATACTTAAATATAATTAACAGAGTAAAAATTAAACTTTCAGTTACCCAATAAACCCATGGTAACCATATAAATCCCTAGTAACCAAATAAAATATAAAAAATAAAGAACTATGCACGATAAATCTCGATTCCCGCCTACATGTTACACTTCTTTGAAAATTGATCGAATATTAATGGCGACTTCATGCAAAATACAATCATTGCAGAAAAGGAAGTGCTGTTTTTTAACTTATATAAAAATGAGAGGTCATTGCTGCTGTATATTGAAATAGAAAAATACTTAGTACATAAAGAGATATCTTATCATAGTTTAATTAATAAAATGAATTACAAATGTTGTTTTTTTCTGCCGACTTCCCCAAGTCCATTAATCGAAATGAACATGTTTTCATCTATGTATGCAAGTAGATAATTGTATGAATTTTTGCAAAACGTACTAGTATTTGGCAAGAGAATAATATATATAACGTTATAATTTTTGTAAAAATTGAATAAAGCTGTAAACCAAGTTACTCTAATAGGTTTGATCCATACATGTATTGTATGAGACTAGACTATTGCCACATAAAATTCAGTTTTTCTTTTGGCATCTGTGCCTACAAATTGAAGACTTTATTTTACAAAAGAAACTTATTTTGAAATGGATATAAAAATGTATCAATTGAATGTGAACGTACAAGTTATACTTACTGTAAACGTATTATATTTGGCTGTGTATTCTTTTTAGCGCCTTTCGCGGAAAGCAGCCTCCGCTAAATCAAGTACATCGCTAAATGCTTTGTGTATAAAGGTTTATGTAACGCACATTCAAAAAGCGCTAAATCAAATCTTCGCCAACTTGTTGAAATGTCAATTTCCGCCAAATATCGTACACGCCAAATATAATACGTTTACAGTATGTTCGGTCGTAGTTGTCGCGTGTTCGAAATTAGGTCCACGTAATTTGCTGGTACAAATAGCAGTTCGCAGGGTTGGGCATTTATCTAAGCTCGCTCGGTTCTTTGAATATCAAGTTGTTAGGTAGTAAGGTACACTGTGTATTAAGAAAATTTTGTGTAAACAAGAGGCCCATGGGCCACATCGCTCACCTGAGAAGCTTTGACCATTCTGTTCTTTACCAGATTTCCCCCTTGTTATACATAATGCATCCCCACCCTACCCCACTCATCTTAATTTAGATATTTTGAAATCTACACTACCCCATCATCCTTCCATGGGCACATATGTTTCAGCTTTTTTGGCCCAGTGGTTCCTGAGAAGAAGATTTTCAAAGATTTTTCCAATATATTTCTATGTAAAACTTTGATTCCCTATAATGGCCCCGCCCTTCCCCCGTGGGTCATGATGTGAACAATTTAGAATCTACACTATACCAGGATGCTTCCACATAAGTTTCAGCTTTTCTGACCCAGTGGTTCTTGAGAAGAAGATTTTCAAAGATTTTTCCTATACATTTCTATATAAAAATTTGATTCCCCATTGTGGCCCCACCCTTCTCCCTGGGGTCATTATTTGAACAATTTAAAATCTACACTACCCCAGGATGCTTTCACATAAGTTTCAGCTTTACTGGCCCAGTGGTTCTTGAGAAGAAGATTTTTTAATGACCCAACCCTATTTTTGTCTTTTCTTGATTATCTCCCCTTGCGAGGGGATATGTCCCTTCATTTCAAGAATTTAAATTCCCTTTTACCCAAGGATGCTTTGTACCAAGTTTGGTTAAAATTGGCCAAGTGGTTCTTGAGAAGAAGTCGAAAATGTGAAAAGTTTACAGACGGACAGACAGACGGACGGACGACGGACAAAATGTGATCAGAAAAGCTCACTCGAGCCTTCGGCTCAGGTGAGCTAAAAATGGACGATATACAAATTAAATCTACCGTAGATGATTTAGAATTGGGATTATCTTGAGATTATTTGTATAATATTGAAAATAAAGAGTTAACGAGCAGCATCCTGTTTACACACATGTGTATGTTGATTATTTAGTTCTTAATAAATTCATATTTGGATGAACGAAGTGAGGGAGAATATAATATATCAAAACTAGCTAGAAACCAAATATGTCAGAGATGGTAGAATCTTTATGTTTGCAAAGATGAATTATAAACTTGTACCGTTGATGCTATACCAGTAGATGCATTCAAAACCGTATGTGCTTTACAGAATAATCAGAAAAAATACATGTAACTGATAACCCCTCGAATTTTATTTCGTGGCCACAAATTGAAAAAAAATCTCATACCATGTCCTATACCGGCTACCGTAATTATCTCAGTGGATAGGGGTATTTTAGGGGCTCACACATACATGTAGCAGAAAAAAAGGGACATGGTTCGTTTCTCCTATGATTTAAAACTGTTGCATTTAAGATTTTAGAGGAATAAAAAGTGTCAAACATATGGTGAAAATGATAGTGTGTTTACAAAGGGGCAACTAATTTTAAGCAGGGGTTTAAAATGCATTTTAACGTGTATGCAACCTAAATTCTAGAAAGTTATATGATCTTCCTACTAAGTTCCTAGACAAGTAATAGTTAGGTAGTTACTTAGTAATAATATTCAACACACATCGGGGTATTATCATTGCACCAGCAATACAGGTCCCTTAAACCCAAGGTTTAACCTAGTTAAAAACAAGAAAGTCCCCAAATTCCGTCAAAGATCATTGAAGCGGAAAAAATGCAAACTTTATTTATAATTCAAACCTGCATACAAAAAAATTACGCAGCTCAATATTTGCAAATGTTTAGAAAAAAGTGAAGAAAAAAGAGGGACATGTGAACTGAAAGAGTACAGCTAGACAGACAGACGGACAGACACAGACAAAATCTACAGCTCCCTCCAGTGTCACCGGTAGGAAACAAATAAGCTGATATCGGATCTACCTGATAACAAGTAAAAAAATAGCAAAAAAATTACAAACTGTTAAATACACAATGCATTTTATGTCGCAGACTCCCTGTAAAATACGCAATGCATTTTCTGTAGCAGACTCCCCTATACATGTAGCTTAATCTATACGTGGAATATTGCAACAAATTTCTTCCCGTTTACTTCACTACATTTCTCTTAACAGTGGAAAAACGTATAAAGATACTCGTATATACTTTTTAAAAGAGTCTTACATTGTACAGTGTACGTGTATGTATGCGGCAAATATTTGAATTTTCATACACCGGTATGAAAATTAAAGGGGGGGGGGGCAATTTATCTGTCCGAATTTACCCAAGCAGAGTGCTACAGTCCTTCAGCTTTTGTAACCCTAGATAGGCATTGTAATAATTTCGTCAAGAGTTTTCAAAAAATAATTTTTAAACTTTAACTTGAATCTCATTGTCTGATTTCATTTCCTGTAGGATACTTTAAACATTATATAGTGACATCCTCCCTTTATTAGTTCATAATTTAACTAGAAAAAAACTAGATCTACCACAGTCTGATCAAAAAGATTTTAGAGTGATGATTCTATTTCACTCAAAGTACACATGTATTGTAGCCTCATGTTACATAATGACAATACCAAAACAAAAATGGGTTTTCCATTGTACTATAAATAGATATTTACATGTACGAATGAAAAAAAAAATGGATACAGAAAGTCATATCGGTGAATCAGAATCATTGATTTTCAGTAAGAATTTAAATCAATGATCATTTTATAATATTTCCTAACTACCGTATAAGACAACTGATTATTGAGATACTTATGAAATTGGTATTTTATGAGGAAAAATGATTAGGGCCTGTCAATCTACAAGTTCATGAAATATTTGTAACGTACGACAGATTTCAACTTTTTTTCACTGTGAAATTATGATTTTAGGTTTTAAAAGAGGCTTTAGACCCTTCAGCCCCAGGGTTTCAGTTTCCAATTCTGTAGCTATAAAATGACTTTGAGTTGCAAAAAGGATCTTGGAAGGAAAGTATAGCTTGCACCCCCGGTCATCTTCAATAGAACCTCATTTTTCATAATATTAATTTTGTGTGATCTTTTAAAGAAAAAAAAAACAATTAGAGCACTGAAGTTGTTAAGTGAGAACAGGTACATTGTTTCTGCAAGGAAGAATCTAGGATGTCTTTGTACTCTCGTCATCCAGAACTTGTGTTGTTGTTGTTTTTTTTTAAAACATATTCCCATTAATGAATATTTCTTTAAATAATAAAATAAGTAATAAAATGTAATGTAATAAATAAAATTAATGTAAATGTAAAGTAATAAAATGAAAAATACAAATCCACCTTGTTATGTTAAGTTTAAAAAGTTGTCCTTATAATTTTGAAGCGATATGAGCAGAAACAAATCGATAAAAATAACCTATTGCAGATTTAATCAAAGCAGGTGCGTGTGGTGGATTTGATCCGCTCCCACTCAAAACAAAAATGGTGTCGTACAGCAGACGCTTTGTACTCATCGTAATTTCGTGAAATACCTCAAGTGGAAATAGTGTCATGGATAATTTCGTTTAGTATCATTGCATGCAGGAAAATATTCATTTGATTTTTCACCGAAACATGACTGATCCTATCAGGAAAGTGGAAATCCAGTCGAAATTTATATGGCATGTCCTGTCAGCAGTGTCGCACGACTGAGCTATTTTGACTTGAAATATCACCGGTGAGTTTATTAATTCTAAACAACTTTTTCCTTATCCGAGATGATTGATGATTTGAAAAACTTGTGTAAATTATGTTTCTTGCGAAAAAATTACAAATAAACTACCGTTTGACAAGGAGCAGCTTGTATAACATAATCATACCTGTCACATTGTTAATCCGGAAAAAAGCAGGCTGATCATTATCAATCGAGTTTTATAAAATTTACAGTATTTTTTCTTGATTTTTTAAATATTTAAACATGAGCGACTAAGAGTACCACGAAGATTTTTTATGCAAAGCAAGTACTTATGTATTGCTCTCAAATAACAAAATATCTTAGTGGTACTCTTAGTAGCTCATAGTTTTTAGAGCGTAAGAATGCTGAAAATACTGCATATTCTTTAATTACTATTTTTCTTGATCGTGCAGAAACAAAGTCCTCTAAAATTCATTTTATGGACGAATGAGAAGAAATCTAATATGTTTTATAAAAAGTAGGTGTTTCCATCTTTCAAAAGACTGGTGTGTCTTTTTATATACAAGTAATCTATTTTCTGAGAAATTTGGGGGCCATGCGACATTACTTGTCCTATCTTATTCTTTGAAGACTATGATCAGTGATATAAATGATCAACCGTCTCTAATACGAATATAATGGCAGTTTGCATGTTTTGCAATGGGAAACCCAAAATTTGTGTAGGATGAAAAAGTAATAGAAGCACAACGGCGATATGTAATAAAGATTCTATGAAAATTTTGTTCAGTGGTGTTAGAGGAGTTGCGGATAAGAGATGGGTATACCTAAAGTGTCACAAACAGATGGACGAAATCATGATTAATAAATTCCCTTCCGCTTTTCAAGCAAGGGGTATAAAAAAGGACTAATGTAGGCAGTCAAGCATTATGGCCCATGCATTTTTTTTTGCTATTCAATGTCTCTGAACGTCTTTCTCGATCAAGATTGTTCCAACTCAAAAAATGTGAAACAGTTGTCTGTATTTAAAAATACAAACATAATAATAATTAATACATGTAATATTGTTCACTCACTTAACCTCCCGATCAAAGATTTTATTTACTCCACGTTCAACTCCCATGAGTGCTTTCAGTACTTTGATTTATTTTAATTGACTTGTTCATTTTGGGCTCATGTATATAAGGTTTGAAACATAGAAACTAGAATATCTACAAAAATACTACAGCTTAAAACCATATACTCATAAAAACTTAAAAAAAAGAAACATCATCAAGTGTTAAAAACAGTTTTTACATTGCACAGAAGATAATGTAATTTCATTTGTCTCTTGGGAATAATGACTGGACATGCATCCAGTTAGAGATAAATTAATGAGTTTGGTGTTGGAAGTTGTTAAGGCATATCTCTTATCAAGCGTATGTGTTATCTAATCTCCAGGGAATAAGGCACAAGAATTAAAGATCTCTCTTCTCTTATTCTCTTAATTGTAATTTATAGTCTGTCAAAGCACTTCATTACTGGATGACCAGCTCTTTATTTTCAAAATGCATTTCAAATTGATATATCAAGATTAATTTGATTTTGTATAATGTTTTTTTTTTCAACAATCAGTTTGCAGAGTGACATAAAACATAATTGCAGTATATTCTTTTAATGCAGAAATAAAAAAAATAGAATAAAAAAAAAAAAGTTACAATGTATTAGTATTGATATTTCATTTGGTTGCACCTTTGTTTCATTCATTAAGAAACATAATGAGCACTTACAGTACAGGCAACGCGGATCCCGTATTAGACCGCGTCCCCTCCGCGGTGTATTAATCCTTTCCGCGTTACACAGTCGCAGGTTTTGATTGCGGTGCTACCTGAGACCGTGTTTACACCGCGGCGGGGCCAGCTACCGTTATTCTTCAACCAAGATGTTCTTACCTGTAAAGTATTGTTGATTTTTAATCGTGTCGAAATGGGGGGGGGGGGGGGGGTTTACGAGCACTTTGATATTATAGATTTATACCATTACATGGATTCTTTAAAAAATCATTTTTTAAGTTTTATCAAATTGTTTAATAAAAAACTTTTTTTTTTTGTACAAATAGTCACTCAAAATTGATAAATTCTCAAACACGTCTGTTAACAGTAATACATGTACAGTATCGGATGAAATAAAGTCGAATAATTTATCGAATAATATATATAGTTAATATATTAACTTAAAGTTTATTTTCAAAATCAATAATGCCACCCCAAATGATCTTCAAATTGATAAAAAGGTATAATTAAAATTTAAAGAATGCTTTGTATGCACAGGTGTAATCCGGTGTTCACAATTAGCCCGTGCAGTTGCCGTTACATGTAGCTATGTGTTTATTTATCTGTGAGATTATATCAGTCATTTAGAAAACTACCGTTACTTCTGTATACATATCTGTTATAAATAATAGCATGAAAAACGATGATAGATAGTGATACATAATTACAATTAAATTTTAACAAAACACTCGTAAGTGTAGGAATACCGTTGTTCCATTATTATGCGCTACACTGTAAGACTATGAACTAAATATCGACGATTTTTTATTTATTTATTTTTTTTATTTTTTTTTTGGGGGGGGGGGAGGTTATTGTTAATAAAAGGTCATTCTATTCAGAATATCAATAATATCATAGCTAGTATTTGAATGTATTTCTATTTTCTGCTCTTTTCGAAAATTACTAAAATCATGTCGATGAACATAAACAAATTTCAGATTTCTCCGGTTCAAATAAAACACAAACAAAAATATGGGCCCTTAAAATATTTGAACACACAACACAGAAATTAACTTATTTTAATCAGCAAGTTGCCAAGCTTCAAGTTTTCAGATGTCTGTGTTACTGTTCGGTTTTCCTCAGGTAAGTTTGGTGTGGATTGGAGCTTACGCGAAGCAGATGAGAAGCCCCGAGGGAACGACGCTGTCTAGTGTTCATACTACCAATACAGGATGTTACCTGAGTGTATTACCTGTATGCGTTTTCCTACGACATTGTAAAATGAAGCCGTTTTTTTTCATGTGTAGCTCATGGATTGAAATGCATGAAATAAAGAATTCAATGTTTTTGTTGCAGACAGAATCCTTTTTAAATTTTTGGTTTCAAATAAATATTTTCAATTATTCAACAATTTTAATATACTGTGTTTTTGTAACAAAAATACATTTTTTTTTACCACCAAAATCTGTCGTAGTAATATGGCGACAAAAAGGGAAGTAATTCAAATTACATGTCATGTACATATGCTAAACGAAAGAAGAAAGTGGACCATAAACAAGTCTCTAGATAAATAACAATAAAACTTGGACAAAATCCACAAATGGTCAATAAACTGATAAATCCGCGGTAGTTTTATTCGCTAGACTTAAGAAATTGATATACTGATCAAAAAGGAGGAAAAACGATCATGCATGTGCCTTTAGTTAATATTGTGATCTCTCTCTCTCTCTCTCTACTAACTGGTACAGATATAAACAGACACTAAATAACATAGCAATGGATCATTATTTGATTTAATTAATATCAAATACTTCATTAATTTGTTTTAAAAGTTTGTTTGTTGTTCTTTTTTAGGTCACCTGAGTAAACTCAGGTGACCTATTGCTATCTGTTTTCGTCCGTCGTCGTGCGTCGTGCGTTGTCCGTTAACATTTGAACATTTTCAGCTTCTTCTCTGCTTCCACTGAACCATTTTCAACCAAATTCATGGCCCTGGGGTCAGGGGTTCTTGTGCTAGGGCGGGGCCAAATAAGTAGGTAGTGAAAATGCATTATTTCTTTAAAAATCTTCTTCTCTGCTCCTGGGTATTAAATAAACCAACTAGGTACATAGTTATGATGAGCAAGAGTGCCACTACCAAAATTGTGAATTTTGTGGCCCCAGGGTCAGGGGTTCTGGTGTTAGGGCGGGGCTAAATAAGTAGGTAATGAAAATGCATTATTTCTTTGAAAATCTTCTTCTCTGCTCCTGGGTATTAAATAAACCAACTAGGTACATAGTTATGATGAGCAAGAGTGCCACTACCAAAATTGTGAATTTTGTGGCCCCAGGGTCAGGGGTTCTGGTGTTAGGGCGGGGCTCTATTGATTATATAGTGAAAATACATGAATTCTTTGAAAATCTTCTTCTCTGCTCCTGGGTATTAAATAAACTAACTAAGTACATAGTTATGATGAGCAAGAGTGCCTCTACCAAAATTGTGAATTTTATAGCCCAAGTGTCAATGGTTCTGGTGGGGGGGGGGGGGGTCTTTATTGATTATAAAGTGAAAGTACACGAATTCTTTGAAAATCTTCTTCTCTGCTCCTAGGTATTAAATAAACTAAATAAGTGCATAGTTATGATGAGCAAGAATGCCTCTTCTAAAATTATGAATTTCATTGCCCCAGGGTCAGGGATTCTGGTGTTAAGGTGGGGCTCTATTGATTATATAGTGAAAATACATTAAATCTTTGAAAATTTTCTTCTCTGTCTCTGGGTATGAAGCAGATGAACTACCTATATAGTTATGATGAGCAAGGGCCCTAAAATTGCAGAATTATGAATTTCAAGGCCCCAGGGTCAGGGGTGGGGGGGGCTCTACTTATATACTGAAAATGAATTAATTGTTTGAAATCTGGTCCTTTGTATTTATAAAACATTTATTTACTTTTTGATAGGCAATTTTATGGGTGCCTTTTAAAAATTTGTGCAACCTAGGGTCAGGGGTTTATGTCAGAGTGTTAGGGGCACTACTGATTATTGAAGAATATTACTGATTAGTTGGAGTGCATTTTTGTTCCCCTACCCTGCGTATGGGTATTCAGTAATCAAGCTAAGCAACTGCTAAGTTTATTGATGATCAATGGTGCCCTTTCAAAATTGTGAATGCCATATAGCATCTGGCTTAAAACATGAATCAAATTCATAACACTGTAACTGGAAAGTTGTTGCATAATGCTCAGGTGACCTATAAGGCCCGTGGGCCTCTTGTTTACTTTTATTCTTTTTATACACTCCGTTTAAAAAAAGCAACAATAATTTGACACAAATTCCAAGGCTAATATCGCATCTGAAAATGATATCAATGAAATATTAATAATGAAACAATGAATCAAATGTGTTGTTGAATGGCTAGACAACGATGTGCACATCCAGCGAGCGTTACCCAAGGTATACTCTAAGACAGGTGTGAAACCCCCAGGGCATGTCGTTTCCTGCACAGGCACTGCTAGTCCCTATACACAGGAAATGATCGCGGCTAATACTTAATACACAAAGAAACAGAATTTGTCAAAGAAAACAAAAATATATGAATTTTTGCATTGAATATTTATTAATATCAAATATAATTTCGTCTGTGAAGTTTATCATTACACCTGCAAATCCTATCTTATCTATTGAACACAAAAATTGAGAAATATTAAAATTAAAAAGAAAGACATTGTTTTAAAAAGTAATACATGTTAATATGAAGGTGAAAAACGAAGGTGAAAACAAAGTAAACTCTCGCCATCGAATGCTTTTCGGTCATTTGACAATTTGAGAAAAATGCCTGCACATTTATATAAAAGAGGGAAATAAATTAAAGAAAAGTTTTCTAAATTTGGGAACAGAACATAAACGATGAGAAATAAAGAAGAAAACAACTTTTTTCTTGATATCTTGGATAAAGAAAATTTAAGTTCACGTGCCCTCTACATGTAACTGCAAATGCTCGTCATCGGATGTTTTTTTGGTAATTTGACACTTTAAGAAAAAGCCTGTACATTTTATATACAATAAATCGAAATTAATTAATAAACAATATGAACATGTACATTTTTTAAAAGATGTACATCTTTTTCTTTTTTTTTTCAAATGAATGCTGAAAATCGTTTATCGAAACTTAGACAGTCTGAGTTCAACATTTATTACAGTTTGCATATAATATGAAGATTAAAAAAAAAAAACTAATTAAAATTTCTAGTATTTAATTTTGTTTCTTGATAGATTCTTAATAACACAAAATAATTAACCATTGTAAAGACGTAACAACTTAATAAAATTTCCTATTCAATTTCAAATATTGATATGTAATTTTAGAAACAAAAATAAACTTATTTTTTGTTGGTTTAAATTCTATTCATAGCAAAATTAATTAATAAACGCACATTTTTTTTTTTTTTGTTTTTTTTGGTTTTTTTTGTTTTCTTTTTTGTTTTTTTTTTTTTGTTACAGGGAAAATTCGCAAATTACAATCGGGGAGATAACTCCCGTTTGTTTACGATACTAATTGTCAGTAATTGATCGATGATTTAACCGCGGGGGGACAGGTAAGGGATGAATTTCGTGCGGAGGGAACGCGGTTTACCTGTCTACCTGGCCAAATACCGCGTTGTGATTATACTGCGGCGGGGATGCGGGAAATACGGGATCCGTTTTGCCTGTACTGTATATTTCACTGCAAATTATTGCAAGTAAATTGTGAACACCTCTAGATCCTTAAAGTATTTGTGAATTGGCACCTTCTCTGAAAACCCCAGCGGGGGTATTTGTCCCTATTGGACAGTTCTAGTTTGATATTGTTTAATATGATAGGCATTTGGCAATTAAGGTATAGAAATCTATGAATGATGCAATATTTGTTATAATTAATGCCTGCACCATGTGAGATGGATAAGCAAATTTTTTAAGGTGTGTAAAAATCATTGAAATCTTAAAATCAAGGTTGACATGATTTTCCTGCACTTTTAACTGTTTAAGATACATTGTAATTGTAATTATTTGATGGGCGTATCATGCTATGGCTTAATTTTGGCACTTTATTTTATCATAGCATAGTGTACTGTCAAATATGAACACCCATTCATATACAGAACCATCCAGAAGTTTTTACCAAAGTTGATTTTTTTTAATTAGGTCAATAGATATCGTGAATGTAGAGAGGTCAGAAATCATATAGCATGCTCGAAAATATCTTGTCACAGGAAATGCATGCACATGTCAAATTTGAAAGCCCTTTCTCTTCTCAATCAAAAGTTATAAGCCAAGCCGGGTAGGCCCCCCCCCCCCCTTTAAATCCGCCACTGACTTCAAAATTAAAAATTCCATTGATTAAATGTAACCTGAAATTGAAGCATTTCTTATGTATCGGGTTCCCAAGTTATAGTCAAGGAAAATATTTTCCCTGTTATTGAATTTTAAACTGCCAAAAGTGCACTTGGAAATTGGGTAGACGGGTCATTTGGTACAAAACGTTCCATGGTACAAAACGTTCCATTTTAAAACACGTTTGGCTGAAAATTTGATATCTCTCGGTCATCTCTCCATGATTTTAAAACGTTATCTGTTTGCATTTTCATTTAAAAAAAAAAAACAAATGAAAAGAAATGTGCTCCCCTCGTTTTCAGTGTCTTTGAGGATTCTCTGTTATTTTTTTATCATAGCATAGTGTACTGTCAAATATGAACACCCATTCATATACCATCCAGAAGTTTTTACCAAAGTTGATTTTTTTTAATTAGGTCAATAGATATCGTGAATGTAGAGAGGTCAGAAATCATAGCATGCTCGAAATTATCTTGTCACAGGAAATGCATGCACATGTCAAATTTGAAAGCCCTTTCTCTTCTCAATCAAAAGTTATAAGGAAAAGTAACATTTTCGAAGAGTAGGTAAAACTACTAGGTAAAGGTCACAAGGTAAAAAAAATCATAGTATATAATTTAGAAAGCTCTTGTCATGTATAATACCCATGTTTAATATGAAAGCCCTCTCTATTCTCATTCAAAAGTCATGGCCAATTTAATGTAATTTTTATTTTTTTTTAAGCGAACGTCAAACTTCAAGATCACGGGTAAAAAACAATATATGTATTCATAAATTTTTTTTCTTAAGTTATACACGTATTACATGAAAGCACCATCTCTTCTTATTCAAATGATTAAATGACCAAAATTAAGAATTTTTGTGTCAGACGAACAAAAATACAGGTAGACGGACAGACTAAGGAACGGACGTACAGACGGACGAACAGAAACCTTATCTTACCCCATTTCCCTTCTTCTTAAGCGAGGGGATATTTTTTTAAAAAGTTGAGTGGCAACCGGTAAAACGAAATTGAAACTTCTAATTAAGGGAGATATAATAATAAGTATTTTTATGATTGCTTTCCCCTACTCAGAATTAAAGGATCATTTGATGCCACACATGTTAGGGTGGTTCCACACTTTTACACACATTTGCATAAGACTAACTAATCCAGTGGGAAGGATGGGGCAGCAGTATTCCGCTGAAAGAGAATCTAAGATTATAAATGTTTCAATATACATGTATTTAAAAATCCTTGGGCAATCGCATCATCTCGGGTTTTTCCTTGAGAGGTCGGAAAAATAGTCTTGTTCAACCAGACGCTCGGCTGTCTCCGTAAAACTCCGACTAGCTGATCGGAGATTTAGGAAGACAGCTGTTTAGTCTGGTTGACTATTGGAAAAAACAACTTTTCACCACTCGGAACTCCTCGTTAGGCTCATGTCTCATGTACTAACGTTTGGATTGATCATCATTCTTTTTAAAATCAAAAACTGTTTTTAATCTAATAAACTTCACTTCTTTGCGGCAAGCGTCTGCTCACTGATTCACAAACGAACTCACAAGTTTGCTTATTATCTCCCCTCAAACTCCGTTGAGAGGGGATATTAGTTTTATTCAGTGTAAAATCCTCTGGATTAGAGAGATAGTTTAGGCCATAATAAAAATATTCCTAGATTCTCATCCCCGCTTGCCCCGATTTTTTTATCCCCGCCTTATTTTTATTTCAATCTCCGTTTTTACATCTTCTTAATTCGAATCGGAATGGTATTCAAGACAAATGAAAAGTGATAAATTTCAGAATTAACTCCTTTGGTGCACTTTTTCGCGGAGGAGGGGATTTTCGTTGCCGCGTAAACAGACAGGTGGGACAAATATTTATAGTTGCATCATCGATATAGATGATCTATGCTTCATCATAACTACATGATTGTTAGGATGCACTTCTTTACTCGAGGATAACCAAAATAATGTCCGAAATCATTTTAATACAAAACATCGAAAAAAAAATATCAGTGGATGCGAGACTTTTCAGACGAGGGAAGGGAAATGGACCTCTCATAAATAGGGTACATATGCATCTGATCATTGTACGTCGACAATCTTATTGATTTTTATTTAATAATTATTCCTTTAAAAAGCAAACAAACTTATTAAAATGATTGGTACAATAAAAAAAGATTTAAAATTTCGAAACTCGCGTATTTTTGTAATATTCATATATTTATCATAGATGTGAAAGATCGGTGATGATGTGTTGTTATAGATAAATGGACCTCTTATATGACTTTCATTCAAAGATAATAGATAAATATGCACTAATTGACCAGTTTAATAACAATTCTTCAAATTGGAAAATAATATATAAAATAAAACCCATCGCCGTCGCCTGCCCGCCTTGATTTAAAAAAAAATGATGACAATCCAGGTCTTTTTATTATGGCCTTACCATAAATCATAAATTAAACGTTATTAAAACAATCCTCTGAATTTAAAAATGAAGATCAACTCATCGAAGAAGTTTTATCGGACAAGTCAATATAATTTTTATAATCTGTATAGCCCAAAAATGTCTGCCCAATATGTCATGGAAGTTATTTTTCGATACGCTATGATTCTTGAATATTGATACTGTATACAGGGTTTTTTTGCCCCTTGTTATTTTCGCCCTTTTGCACTTGCAAACAGTTTTGCCCCTTTTTAAATTCACTCAGTCATGGCTTTGTTTAAGAAATTATGCCGTGTTCTTTGAATTTACCCGATTTTAAACTCACCCAATCATGAAGAGGACGAAAGGTGCAAAAATTAAACAGGGGCGAAAATTTCCCTGTTAGCAGTAGTATTGATATCAATATATTGATACAACCCTACTATACTCACCGTCAATAGAAACGCAACACCCTAATTTTAGGGTGAAAATTATATACAGGTTATAACTATGTACCAAAAGAGTAAGGACATCTTTTACTTTGCCAAGTCAGTTATTTAACGGTAGAATGAATTTCTTTCCATTACCGGAAGTTGCTTTTTAGCCCTCTTAACAGAATTCAAAATTTTCCATTTTTAATAAAATTTTAACTATATTTTGGGTTTCCAAGGTTTTGAAACTGTTAATTATAAGTATTGTTCTAAAAGGCCGGGAAAAAATCCTACTTTCTTTACCGGATGTGATGCCTATATTTCTTCAAAATGACTGATTTTCATTGCTAATGCTGAAAATTCTCAAAATAAAGAAAAAAAGAGCTGCAGATGCAAATGCACACTATATAACGACTCATCAGGCTCGTGTGTTTCAATAGCATAAATGGAAGTTTCTTGACCGGAAGTCAAAAAGCTGCTACACCACGATAGGTTAGAGAAAATTCGACAGCTATATCTGAAAAACATGTATTTAAAAATGCCCAAGTACCTTAGTTTTGCTCAGATTAAGACATTAATGAATCTTAATGCATTTGTAGAATGGTAGAAATCGGGCTGCATTTGCTGTATATGGCGGACTAGCACGTTTTCATTAAATGGTCGGAAGGGGGGATGTTTTAAGATTAAACGGGTATTTTTTTCTTTCTAAGGTCAAGAAATAACATTTAGTGTTTAAATAGAGCATAAATTTTTTGTAAATTTACTTTTTACCTAAATATATTCATTTTTAATGTTAACATTAAACTTTAGAAGGTAACATATAACTCTTAAAACAGTCCCCCTTCTTGCTATCAGTTTTTTTTTAGGAAATATAGGCATCACATCAGTTTAAGAAAGAAAGAATTTTTCCTGGGATTTTAGTAGAATACTTATGATTAACAGCTTCAAAACCTTGAAAATCCAAAATATTGTTAAAATTTTATTTAAAATGAGAAAATTTTGAATTCTGTTAAGAGGGCTAAAAAGCAACTTCCGGTAATGGAAAGAAATTCATTCAACCGTTAAATAACTGACTTGGCAAAGTAAAAGATGTCCTTACTCTTGTGGTACATAGTTATAACCTGTATTTAATTTTCACCCTAAAATTAGGGTGTTGCGTTTCTATTGACGGTGAGTATAGAAATATATATAATTATATGTATTTCAAAATGGCAATGAAGAAATTAAAATTGTCTTTTTGGTGTATCACTTAATTACTCTGAAAGGATTTTTATTTCCCATTTCTCTATTTACTAGTTGACAAAGCCAGTTATTTGGGAGAATACAATCTATGGCGGACAAAGCTATCTGGTATGTACTATTGTTAAAGAATTTATTTGTAAATACCTCCTCCCCCCTCCCCAATTCAAGACAAATAAACCATTTTGGCTGGCAGACAAATCCATTTTTCATAAAGAGTCAGCAATGCAGTAAAATTATTATTTAAAATATTTTTAAAAATTCCCAATTTTTTGTTTGGGTGGGGGGAGTATGGAAACATAAGAGTTTTACCTTGAATGTACAATAGTAAAACAGTCTCTTTAACAATACATTGTAATGATATTAAGAAATGTTATTGTATTCTTAACCATATATATGTTACCTACAGTAAAACTGAGTTACAACAAAGTCACTCTGACCTATGAAATTATATCCAGAATTCATTAAATCCATGTTAGGAATTCATTAAATTTATATAGCTGGAAACTATAACTTTGCTAAATTTATATAGCTGGAAACTATAACTTATATCTGGAAACTATAACTTCGCTAAATTTATATAGCTGGAAACAATAACTTCGCTATATCGGTGAATTTGCAATATCTGTATTCGTATTAAACAAGTTTTACTGTATAACTCATTTGCAGAGATACTAGGCCTAGTAATATTTCGTTTATTCAATATATACTTTTTTTAGATCAGTTCTCTACACTGACTGATGACGAGGTGTTGGTGTTATTCTGTTTTCTGTGTTCTGACTCTGGTCCTCCTGACTTCACTGACACAGAGTGGCTGGACTTGCTTATTAAAATACGACAGAGAGTGTACGATAAATATATTGCTGTAACAAGTGAGGAAGCACAGCAGACTCTGGAAAGACTGAAGTCACGTGATTTCCTTTGGGAAGATCAGGACAATATCAGGAAAGACACAAAGGATGAGACAATGTATAATATAGCATCAAGATCCCCTGATGCACCATTCCGTTACAGTAGTTATAACACAGCCAGTGTGTACCTGAGATCATGGAGATACCACAGAAAACCTGGTGAGAAGTGTGTCATTAGCTATAGTATCATCTATGATTCCTCACTGACACGCCGTCTACAGATGAATATACTGACTCACGTCACCATGAACGACACGCATATTTATCATATGATACACCAGATGTGTAAGTCAATGTGAAGAATGTGATGATTTTTGAATTGAAGAAAATGATTAAAATCATTGTATTTATTATACGCCCGTCTTAAGACGGGACGTATTATGTTATAGGCTTCGTGTCCGTCCGTCTGTCCGTCCGTCTGTCTGTCCGTCTGTTAGCTTTTCTCATGTCCGGCTCATAACTTTAATACTATTAGGCCTAGAGTTACCAAACTTTGTCAGCTGATACATCTTGGGTAGAAGGTGTGTCGTGCACAAAAAGTAGGTCACTCTGACCTTTAATAAAGATGCTATAGCCAAATATGGAAAAATCCTGTCCGGCTCATAACTAGAAAACTATGAGACCTAGAGCTTTCAAACTTGGCAAAAGTATACAGCTAGAGTAGAAGGTGTGTCGCGGCCTATTTCAAGGTCACTGTGACCTTTGATTTAAGTGAATTTTTTTTAAAAACTAAGTCTTTTAAATTTTAACTTTCATAATCCTAAAAAATGCAAAAATATAGTTGTATCCTTATTAAAAATGTTAAATTAAGTAAAAACTGTTTTTTCATTATATACTTTACAGCAATCTGTAACAAATGTTTATGCTTTGAGAGGAATTCAGTTTGTCCCTTGGGCATAATTACAGTATCAAGCACTGGTCAAGAAGAATTTTGATAGCAGAAACTTGCATGTCAAATTAGAGAGAAATTAATGAGTTTATTTTCAGGAGCTAAGAGCATCTCTAGATCTCTTAATTTATCTCTTGGGAGTTGGGCAAAAAGAAATGGCTTCATACATGTAGTTGCTTGTGTTAATTAAGAGTTCTTGATGGCATATCCAAAGATCTTCCAATTGGCGTAATATAATTAAAACAAATTTATGTTTTAGTGTATGATTAAAACTAAATTAGTATTGTATAATATAATTAAAACTAATTATACATGTGTTCATTAAAAAAAAAATATATTTCAATTTTTATATATTTGCAACAAATAGCAGTCATGTCTCACTTAGAATTTTATAGTCTGAAGAAATTATAATTTATGTTTGATTTTTTTATTAAACTGTAGCATTTCTATTATTTAATAAAATATGCAATAAACAATTTAAGTTTAAGTATAAGCTGCAGATGGACATTTCTTATGCTCTAACACAACCAGTTTAGAGTTATATGATGTATTTGTTATAATCAATCCCTAAACTGCAAGTCTCTTAGAGATGTATGATAAGAAATGGAAATTAAATCATTGAAATCTGTGTCAATATGTTAATCAAGGCTACCTGATTTTCTTGCATCCTAACCAATTTATGATTATTGAACAATATTTGACGGGTGTATCATGCTGTGGCGGGGCACTTTATTTGTGAAGATTAACGTAATATATTTAATGATATTTTGATTCTGATCCTTTTTTAACTTCACGGGGATTTCAAATGCTATAATCTGACCATTCTTAAAAAATTGTTAATCTAATTGTTATTTTTATCAAACTCAATCCTTATTGAAGTTTTATGAAGAGACTTACTTTTACATTTGACAGCTGACTTTTACATTTTAGTAATTGGAGTTTGTCTCTGTTTAAATTGTAAAAGTCAGTTGTCTATTGTAAAAGTAAGTCTCTTCATAAAACTCCATTAGTCATGTTAGTTTTACCTGTCCATGAAATCTATATTTATATCATCTTTTTTTTTCAAGATTAAAGATTGAGTCTATATAGAAGATATTCAATGATTTGTAGTTGAATATCAAATGAAAAAATATTTCACTAGTGGGACAGGATTTTTTTTTTATATTTTCATGAGTGCTTTTCACTTGTGAAAATATAAAAAAGAAATCCTGTCTCTCAAGTGAAATAAATTCCATATTTAACTACATACTATTGAATTTTTCAGTTTATTACATTTTTAGCTCACCTGATCCAAAGGCTCAAGTGAGCTTTTCTGATCAAAATTTATCCGTTGTCTGTCATCATCGTTGTTGTAAACTTTTCACATTTTCATCTTCTCAAGAACCACTTGGCCAATTTCAACCAAACTTGCTACAAAATATCCTTGGTTAGGCCATAATAAAAATATTCCTAGATTCTCATCCCCGCCCGCCCCGATTTTTTACCCCCGCCTCGATTTTTTTTATTTCTGTTTTCCTTTGTCTTAATTCTGATCGGGATCGGTATTCATCTACCATTCTACTTTCGTTTTAAATCCCGCGAAAGTCGACATGATTTTGACAGCTAAAAAGATGGTAATTGCTGTAATACATGCGTATATATTTTAAAGAAGGGTCATTGGTTGAAAAAGATTGGTGATGATGTGAAGTAAGAGATAATTGAACATTTACTATGACTTTTATTCGGGTATTGTAGATAAAATTACACTGATTGACCAGGTCAATAAAAAATCTGCAAAATTGAAAAAATAAAAAATATAAAATAAAAGCCGCCCGCCCGCCTCGATTTTCAAAAAAATTCGGATGAGAATCTAGCAATTTATTTATTATAGCCTTAAAGGGGATGCAAGTTTGTACAAATGAAGGGCCACGCCCTTTTCCAAGGGGAGATAATTATGAATTAGAGAAAATTAAGGGCATTTTTAGGTCACCTGAGTAAACTATTGCTATCCCTTTTTGTCTGATGTCGTTCGTAAACTTTTGAACATTTTTAACTTCTTCTCTGGAACTACTGAACCAATTTCAACCAAATTTGATATACAGCATCTATGGGTGAAGGGGAACAAAAATTGTGAATTTCATGGTCCCTGTCGCCCTGGGGCCTCAGGGGTGAAGCAAAACCCCTAAAATTAATGCAATCTTTAAAAATCTTTTTCTTTACTCCTGGACATCAAGAAGTCAAACTCTTGATATGGTTGTAATCAGCACTGAGTCCTCTACCAAAATTGTGAAATTCATGGCCCCTGGGTCAGGGGTTCTGGTGTTAGGGTGGGGCTATATAGATCCTATAGTAAAAGTGCATTGATTCTTTGAAAATCTTCTTATCTGCTCCTTGGTATTAAATTAACTAACTAAGAACATAGTATTGATGACCAAGAGTTCCTCTTCAAAAATTGTAAATATCATGGCCCCTGGGTCAGGGGCTCTGGTGTTAGGGCGAGGCTATATACATGATATAGATCATATAGTAAAAGTGCATTATTTCTTTGAAAATCTTCTTCTCTGCTCCTGGGTATTAAATAAACTAAGAAAATAGTTATGATGACCAAGAATGCTTCTTCAAAAATTGTGAATTTCATGGCCCCTTGGTCAGGGGCTCTGTTGTTAGGGCAGGGCTTTATTGATTGTATAGTAAAAAAAAAACATTACTTCTTTGAAAATCTTTTTCTCTGCTCCTGGTTATTAAAGAAACCAACTAAGTACATAGTTATGATTAACAAGAGTGCATCCTCCAAAATTGTGAATTTTATGGCTCCAGGGTCAATGGTTCCGGTGTTAGGGCGGGAATCAAATTGATGATATATAGAAAAAATTTAATTCTTCAAAAATTTTCTTCTCTGCTATGTACAGTTATGTACATGTACATAGTTATGATGAGGAAGGATGCCTCTCCCAAAACTGTGAATTTCATGGCCCTTGGGTCAGGGGTTCTGGTGTTAGGGTGGAACTCGACCGGTAATCATTATATATAGTGAAAATGAATGAATTCTTTGAAAATCTTTTCCATTGCTCCTAAGTATTATTCGAATGATCTTAGTACATATATTTTTGATGAAGAAAGGTGCATCTAGCAAAATGATTAATTTCATGTTCTCTGGGTCAGGGGTATTGGGAGGGGGCGGTTAACAGTACATAGTCTGAAGATAAATAAATGCTTTGAAATCTGCTCTGTGGTATTAATGAACCATTTATGATGAAATAAAATTTATGATAAAATTTCCAAAATTTTTAAATATGTGGCCCCAGGGTCAGTGGTTCCTCGGGGTTGGGTGCACGACTGGTTATAAAGTGAAAATGCACTTTCTCTTTCTTTCTCTGGTCTAACTCTGGGTATTGAGTAACTAGAGTAAGCATTCTAAGTGTATAATTATGATAAGCAATGGTGCCTCTTTCAGAATTGTGAATTTCATAGCATCAGGTTTAAAACACGAACCAAATTCAATTTTTGGAAAGTTGTTTCATGATACTCAAGTAACCTATAAGACCCGTGGGCCTCTTGTTAAAAAAGCTACTTCTCAAGAACCACTGGGCCAGGAAAGATGAAACTCATGTGGAACCATCCTCAGGTAATGTTGATTCAATTTTGTTCAAATCATGACCCCTGGGGGTAGGGCGGGGCCAAAATGGCCGATCAAAGATTTACATAGAAATATATAGGAAAAATCTTCTTCTCAAGAACCACTGGGCCAGGAAAGATGAAACTTACTTAGAATCATCCTCAGGTAGTGTAAATTTAAGTTTGTTCAAATCATGACCCCCGGGAAGTAGGGTAGGGCCAAAATGGCCGATTAAAGTTTTATATAGGAATATATAGGAAAAATCTTCTTCTCAAGAACCATTGAGACAGGAAAGATGAAACTCATGTGGAATCATCCTCAGGTTGTATAGATTCAAGTTTGTTAAAATCATGACCCTCGGGGATAGGTTGGGGCCAAATTGGCCGATCAAAGATTTACATAGGAATATATTAGGGAAACTTTTAAAAATCCCCTTTTCAAGTACTTCAAATCCATGCGAAGTGATTTTTATATGGAATCATCCTCAGGTAGTGTAGATTCTAGTTTGTTCAAACCATGACCCCCTGAGAGGTTAAAATTCAAGCTCCCCCCCCCGAAAACTCAGTAAACTTTCAGTTCTGATCTGATAGGTGCTTTTTCCTAGCAAATTGCTCAGGTGAGCGATGTGGCCCCTGGGCCTCTTGTTAAAAAGTTTCTTTGATTTTTCCTTTGTCTCTGTCTTTTTAGCTCACCTGAGCTGAAGGCTAAAGTGAGCTTTTCTGATTAAAATTTGTCTGTCGTCGTCGTCTTTGTAAACTTTTCACATTTTCATCTTCTTCTCAAGAATCACTGGGCCAATTTTAACCAAACTTCCCACGAAGTATCCTTAGGATTCAAGTTTATTCAAATGAAGGGCCACACCCTCTTCCAAGAGGAGATAATTATGAATTAGTGAAAAATCAATGGCATTTTTACAAAATCTTACTCAAGAACCACTAGGCCAAGGAAGGTGAAACTCATATGGGAGCATCTTCAGGTAGTGTAGATTCAATTTTGTTCAAAACATGACCCCCGGGGCTAGGGTGGGGCCAAAATGGCTGTTCAAAGTTTTACATAGGAATATATAGGAAAAATCTTCTTCTCAAGAACCACTGGGCCAGGAAAGATGAATCTCATGTGGAATCATCTTCAGGTAGTGTAGATTCAAATTTGTTCAAATCATGACATCCGGGGGTAGGGTGGGGCCAAAATGGCTGATCAAAGTTTTACATAGGAGTATATAGGGAAATCTTTTAAAATCATCTTCTCAAGTTCTTCAAAGCCATGATTAGTGATATTTATCTGGAATCATCTTCATGTAGTGTAGATTCAAGTTTGTTCACTTCATAACCCCCGGGATTGGGTGAAAAATAAAGTAAATTAAAGGGAAAAATCCCAAGAACAGAAAAGCTTTGTTTAGTCATATTGATATGTCAGCCACCTCATGTATTGAAGATTTAAATTATTCTGTCAAATCATGGCCCTTTGGGGTAGGGACGGAAACAATGGGGAATCAAATTCAAATTATAATGAAGTTATATATAGGAAGAAAATGTTTTTAAAAAATCTTTTTATAAGGAAAAGCAAAGGTATATGTTTTATTAATATGAAGGCAATTTCAAGTAGTATAAAAATAAAGTAAATTAAAGGGAAAAATCCCAAGAACAGAAAAGCTTTGTTTAGTCATATTGATATGTCAGCCACCTCATGTATTGAAGATTTAAATTATTCTGTCAAATCATGGCCCTTTGGGGTAGGGACGGAAACAATGGGGAATCAAATTCAAATTATAATGAAGTTATATATAGGAAGAAAATGTTTTTAAAAAATCTTTTTATAAGGAAAAGCAAAGGTATATGCTTTATTAATATGAAGGCAATTTCAAGTAGTATTAAAATTCAAGCCTCCTCCCCCCCCCCCCCCCTTCAGTAAACTTTTCAGTTCTGATCTCATTTGTGCTTTTTCCTAGCCGATTTGCTCAGGTGAGCGATGTGGCCCTGGGCCTCTTGTTAGCTCACCTGAGCCAAAGGCTCAAGTGAGCTTTTCTGATCACATTTCTGCCGTCGTCCGTCCATCTGTCCATCCGTCTGTCTAGCTGTCTGTCCGTCCTTCTGTAAACTTTTCACATTTTCGACTTCTTCTCTAAGAACCAGTGGGCCAATTTTGACAAAACTTGGTACAAAGCATCCTTGGGTGAAGGGGAATTTAAATTGTTAAAAAAAGGATCAAGTCTCCTGACAAGGGAGATAATCAAGAAAAGACAAAAATAGGGTGGGGTCAGTAAAAAATCTTTTCAAGGACCACTGGGCCAGAAAAGCTGAAACTTATGTGGAAGCATCCTAGGGTAATGTAGAGTCTAAATTGTTCCAATCATGACTGAGGGGAAGGGCGGGGCCACAAGGGGAATCAAAGTTTTACATAGAAATATATAGGAAATATCTTTGAAAATCTTCTTATCAAGAACCACTGGGCCAGAAAAGCTGAAACTTATGTTGAAGCAACTTAGTATAGTGTAGATTCTAAATTGTTCAAATCATGACCCCCGGGGAAGGGCGGGGCCACAATGCGGAATAAAAATTTTACATAGAAATATATTGAAAAAATCTTTGAAAATCTTCTTCTCAAGAACCACTGGGCCAGAAAAGCTGAAACTTATGTGGAAGTATCCTGGGTAGTGTAAATTCTAAATAATTCAAATCATGACCCCCGGGGAAGGGCAGGGCCACAATTAGTCATCAAAGTTTTGCATAGAAATATATAGGAAAAATCTTTGAAAATCTTCTTCTCAAGAACCACTGGGCCAGAAAAGCTGAAACTTATGTGCACTTGGAAGGATCATGGGGTAGTGTTGATTTCAAAATGTCTAAATTATGATCAGTGGGGTAGGGTGGGGATGCATTATGTATTACAAGGGGTAAATCTGGTAAAGAACAGAATGGTCAAAGCTTCTTAGGTGAGCGATGTGGCCCATGGGCCTCTTGTTGTAATAGTCATAGGCTAAATGACGTCATAGTTGAGTGGTTGAGAAGTCATAGCTAAGTGAGGTTAAAACATTTTAAATATGGATTTATCAACATATTTTGGATTATTTTTTACAGTTTTATTCTCCTTTAACAGTTTCATTCTCTGTCAGAATTATTTATCTATTTATTTCTGTCATATATCTGGTCAAGGAAGATTTTTTTTCACAGCACTCTCCATTATGGGAAGGAAAATAGAAAGTTTTACTGCACTTTTGATATTTGTCACACTGTGACAGGATATCATTTTGATATCCTTTCACACTGTGACAGAATATCATTTTTATTCAATGAATAAATTATTACAGTACTGTATTTCAGTGGTAAAAATGTAATAAACGATATAATTATACGATATTATTTTTTTCTGCTACAGTGAATGTTTCAGATAATATACTATGGGAAAGTGAAGTTCAACAAAAAGAATTTCTAAGGGATCTAAGTAGAGGAGGGGAGGCGATCCATTACAGAAGACGATCACATGACAGTGTAGATCATGTGAAGTGGCTATGGAGATACGCAAGACCTACATCGTGAGATCCTGTTTAGGTCTCCATCCACACAATGATATATATATCATCAACAACAAAATTTACAGAAAACCAAGTAAGATAATAAAAAAACATATAGAATTATATGTAATATTATATAAGATTTCTTGCTCTATAACTATCAGTTTTGTGTGCCTTTTTTTAAAAAAAGGTAAAGAAAATGGCCTCTGGCAAACAGTTTGGTTTTTAGGTCTGACAAAACGCATGTTGCCCTAGTCAATAAATGTATAGTATGTATACATTGCATGTAATTGAGTGTAACATTGAAAATTTTCACCCTAAGAAAACCATTGTCAACCGAGGCGCAGCCTGACTTGATAGTCATATAAAGTATGTCATTCAAGGTATTTGATAATATTAAACTTTCATGTAAATTAGTTGAATGTGATTGGTCGAGAAACATTAATCAAAAAACACTATTACCCGCTGAATAATGAAGCCACGTTATCACGTTTTATAATGACTATAAAGTTTGTTTTATTATTATTTCCACACTTCCTAAAGAAAGTTCGGGTATATTGTTGTTAGCTCACCTCTATGAAGTAAGGGGAGCTTATGTAATACCCTCGGCGTCCCCGTCGGCGACGGTGTCGGCGTCCCAGGTTAAGTTTTTTTGGAGCAGTTTTCTTTTAAAGTACTTCTTTGTCCTATATTGATTAGACATGCATGGAAGATGCTTCTAGTGTGTTTCATCTGTACCAGTCAAAGTTTCAGATGCTGCAATTTCAGCAAAGGAATGACCAGGTTAAGGTTTTTGAAGCAGGTTAACA